>NW_015388136.1:130043-177611 GCF_001527695.2 Protobothrops mucrosquamatus
TAGGAATGAGGCTCATTGAAATTTGGGACAGGGAGGAGATTGCTCCATATGGCTGTGATTCTTCTAGTCAAGTCAACATTATTTCCTTATTTTTTTCTTGGAAGTCTCTCTCAAATAGGAAACAGGTTACTGAAGAAAATTTGTGTTCTGCTGTAAGTCATTTCTATCAAGCATGTTATGTTTTGCTTGATTGTACTAAGAAAAATTGGAAACAGTTTGTAGAGATATGGAAAGCTGACAAAATTTAATTAATAAAATACATCAGTAATTGAAATAAACATAAGGGTTCATTACTCTAAGATAAAATAAAAATCAAGTATTCAATCTGTGTTCAATATGGTTAAACCATCAGTAATAATAAAACAAGTATAATAAACAGCTGTTCTAATTCACTAGAGGAAATTAATCTTACTCATAATTATCTATAAAATATCAAGTCTTTTGTTGAGAGCTGCTTGTTTGCTCTGTTGCTTTTTTTAAAAAAAAAAGTGTATGAGCTGTCAAGCCCAATGATCAGTCAAACCTGGGATAACAAAAATTGAGCCCAAAGCATCTCACCTATTGTTCTATCGGTAGAAAATGGAGTTACTGGTAGATCTCTAGGTGATAAACAACATATCTTGACTCCTTGTGGTTTAAAAATAGCAACAATAAACAAGATTTCCAAATTCCCCAAATTAGGCTCAGAGACGTAGAAAAATTAAAAAATATATAGTAATTTAAAGGACTGCAATTTGAAACTGACTTAACTCTGTCCACACCCAGGTAAATGAGCACTAATGACAGGAGTAATTCATAAGCACCAATTTCAAGCTAAAATGTTAAAGATACTCATTTTTTATAAATAAAATACTACAGGTTTTAAGTTATAGCATGATACAGCAAGATGGATGGGTGGGTGGATGGATGGGCTGGATGAATGGATGGATGGTAGATATATATTCTGGCTTATAAAAATCCATTACATTTGTATTTTTAAAAGCTTTTAAGTATGAAATTCCTTGTTTAATTACTCTTTATTTTTTTAAAAAAATTTCTTGCATGAAAAATGTACAACACAATTTCCCTATCTTTATCATATATTTTCCAGAAGATATCATCTCCTCAAACTAATAACTCAGTCCATTCCATTGACTAGAAGAAAGTAATGGCATGCCACTTTCATACTGTTTCCAAAATATCTAAATGGATATAAAATCACCAGAAGTTGAGCTTGATTTTATCTTTCATGATCTTGAAATATATATTTTGATATGATGTCTATTGGTGACAAAAGTGATACTAGCATTGTAACATTCTGAATGTTAATCAGACAGAGTCAAACTGTATGTTTTAAACAATGTCCTATTCAAGCACATATAATAGAAATAAAAAAGTACCGTGTATATCAGAAACAAAAATACAGAAGAAACTTCCACATTTCTGCTTAAAGAGATTCTGATTCAGTTAACTTTATTTAGATTGGCTAATGCAGCAGTTCTCAACCTATGGGTCGGGACCCCATTTGGGGTCGATCGACCATTTCACGGGGGTCGCCAAGCAAGGCTGTCCGCCATTTTTTNAAAGAAATATTTACTTTAGCTTTTTCTGTTTCTTGAAAAAAAGTATTCAAAACAGAAAAAAACATACTTATATACATGACTTTATGGCAGAAGAGTTAAATATTATGTTTAAAAGCGAAATGAAATTAAAATTAACGCTTACTTGCAAGTTAACTTGTATAAAATACTGGATTATTGAGACAGACACTGATAAGATTCATACAGCTTTGCTATACAAATTGTTTAACCTTACTAAATAAATCACAACAGGCTGGGTTAAAGATATGCTAAGCTAATTAGTTATGCTAATTTTAAGGGCTAATGTGATATATGAAGCCAAACATTAATTTTCATTCAATATTATACATTCTTGGCAGATCAACTCTTTTTCTAGCTATACAGAACCATAGGATTAGAAAATATTATGCTCAAATGTTACTAAGCCATGAAACATACTGGCTGATGTTTGAAGGACCTAACTTACATCACAAAGCTGCAATAAAGTTGAAAATGCAGAAGAACAACATACAATACAATGAATTATTTGGAGGAAAGATGCAATATAATCACCATAAGTAAATTAAAAACACAATGAATACTACCATATTATACTTAATTAAGACATTCCTTGTCATGAGTAATGGGGCAGGATACTTCAAATACCTAACAACTTTATTATAGAATCTATGAACGCATCATCTTAGCACACTCACTGTGAGATCTGCAACTATGAGACATTTTAGTGTGCTAAATTTGTATACTAAAAATAGAAACATTATACAATGATTTGTTTCAAATGTTTGAAAGGGTACTTTTACAATTTTACATAATTAATACAATATTCCACTGGCACAAATGAGAGCTGTGGTTTTTTTTTCCAAAACTCCTTAGTTTCCCAACAATATTAGCTCTAGATAAAAGTCTGAGATAGTGGTGTATGTGACTTGGTATATATTTGTTGTGTATAGTTTATACATATATTTCATGGTAATTGTTCTACTTCAAGTATTTCTCAGATACACAAGTTTAAAATTTTATGGCTGATGGCTCTCAGCCAGCAGAAATTGGTATCAATTTCCCAAGTTGTTACTTCCTTGCAAGGGTGTTGAGGTTAGGTTTTAATTTTTTTTTCTCTTTGCATTTTAAATTTCAATAAATTTATGATAGCTTTATCTTAATTCACACTTATCTGTTTAATTATATTAAACATTCTCAAACCATATTTAATGGAAGGAGTTTTATATGAACAAATTTACTTTCTCATGCCCGATTCTACATGAATACAAAGGAAGAAGATAAGATAAGATAAGATAAGATAAGATAAGATAAGATAAGATAAGATAACCTTTATTGTCATTTTTATACTGTGGGCACAATGGCACACATCAAAAATGAAATTTAGTTGCCCGCTCTCAAAGAAAACACATACATGACACACACCTAAACATACTATGAACAACATATGTATAGACCCACATCTCTACATATACGTAGCAAATAAATATTAAATATTGTCCAACTTGAATATATAACGGAAGAAGGAAGCTTGAGAGTTCACAAGGTTAATGCTGTATGGAATGAAACTATGGCTGAATCTGGATGTTCTGCTTCGGATACCACGAAGCCTCCTCCCAGAAGGTAACAAGGAAAACAGGTCGTGAAGAGGATGTGTAGTGTTCCAGATAATCTTACGGACCTTGTTCAAGCAACGCTTCTGTGCTATGTCCTGGATGGGAGGGAGGGAACTGCCAATGATCTTTTCGGCCATTCTCCCCACTCTCTTTTGTGCCTTCCTGTCTGAAGCAGTGATGCCTCCAAACCAGACTGTGATGCTGTATGACAGGATGCTCTCGATCGTCCCCCTGTAGAAAATGCTCAGGATAAGGGAAGGAAGATGTGCTTTTCTCATGCGGTGCAGAAAATGCAGGCGCTGCTGTGCCCGCTTCACCAGTTTCTCACTGTTGAGCGACCAAGTCAGCCTACTCGTTAGCTGCACACCCAGGAATTTGATGTGTGTTTGTTTGCATACCACCTTTATTATTTTTTACAAATAACTCAAGGCAGCTAACATACCTGATACTCCTTCCCCCTCCTATTTCCCCCCAAACAACAACCCTGTGAGGTGAGTTGGGCTGAGAGTGACTGGCCCAAGTTCAGGCAATTAGCTTTCATGGCTAAAATGGGACTTGAACTCATGGTCTCCTGCTTTCTAGCCTGGTGTCTTAACCACTAGACCAAATTGGTTCTTAAGTTGAAAGTTTTATGGAAAACAAATGTTTGACAATAATCTCTATGGAACCGCTGAGCAGCTTCTTATATTTAGCTGTTCATACCTGTCTACCAGATAGGAATACCTACCACTGTGTAAGTGCAGCTAGAGAAGATAGGGGGCAAGTTAATGAATCACAAAATTATTAAGGAATATTACTCAGAGCAAGGTATACCCGATAGAACAGTGGTGGCGAACCTATGGCACGTGTGCCAGAGGCGGCACTCGGAGCCCTCTCTGTGGCACACGTGCCGTTGCCCCAGCCTCGCCTCCCCCTACGACCCTCACTAGAAGCCCCCCTGGAGGAGAGTCGC
The DNA here is from genome assembly GCF_001527695.2 of Protobothrops mucrosquamatus. Classification (NCBI taxonomy): domain Eukaryota; kingdom Metazoa; phylum Chordata; class Lepidosauria; order Squamata; family Viperidae; genus Protobothrops; species Protobothrops mucrosquamatus. The sequence continues at coordinate 134,168 of NW_015388136.1, forward strand.
CCCCGAGCGTGGCCCACACAGAGCAGCGCAGCCAAGGACATGGCAGCCAGGCAGCGAAGACAAGACTCTGCCCTCATGCCTCATCCCGCACAGTTGATGATGCGGGGCATGGGCAGAGGGCGTGGCCATGGCGCTGCTGGGCTGCCTGGGCGATCTGCAGTGGGCCCTGGAGGCGGTGAGTGGCCCTGCAGGCAGGTGGGGTGGAGGCGGAGCAGGGGCGGGGTAGGAGGTGGAGTGGGGGCGCAGCCAGTTTTTGGGCACTCGGTCTCTAAAAGGTTCGCCATCACTGCGATAGAAGTAAAGTAAAAAAAAAAACAACCTCAAAGTGAATTAAGGTTAACCTCAAAGTGAATTAAGGTTAGTAAAGATGTTAAAAAATAAAAACAAAAGATTTGCATACAGTACAAACAAAATAAAAATATGAAAAAGGGATCAGGGTAGCTGCTAGAGTATGATGGCAAAATACTAAGAAGAAAAATGGTAAAAAAACTCTTAGTTCATCTCAACCATCTCAAAAGACGATATGTGTTGTTATATAATTATGGAAAAAAAGGTTGAAGGGGCAAGAATGCAATTGAGAGATTTTTGGAAACATAATCAAGCCAAATATATTTATTCTGAGTGAGACTAGATATATCCTATATGCCAAACATTTATGTATTTTTAAGAAATATTGTTGAAAGATTGCAGAAGACTGGAGGAGATAAAATGTTCTATTCTTCAAAAAAGTGAAAAAGGATCTAAGCAACTATAATCCAGTCTGACATCAGTACCTTGGACGAGCCTAGAGCAGGAGTTTTTAAAATTTTCAACTCTGTGGAACCCTGTTAGTTTAAAAAAAAAAAAAGTCTCTGGGGCTTCTGATGAAGGGTAAATTGTTTAGTGGAAGAACACTGTCTTTGTTCATGTGGACTTTTTTTTTTTTTTTTTGCCCTTAGACACTCATGGAACCCATCACGTTCTCATGGAATTCTAGGAGCACAATTTGAAAAGCTCTGATCAACAGTAGCAAATCATAAACAGCTCCCTTTCTCCTCTATTTGATTTTTATGTTACTGTTAATTTTATTTTGATGAGAAACAAGTCATGATGCTGCAACAGTATAATATTTTATGCCAACAATGCCTTGATTTTCATTCTAACCATATCGTATTTCTAGATCCCAGTAATAGTACTTAAGAATGTGTTAATTACTATTAGAAAATATATTAACATACTGCACAAATATCTTTTCTACATGCTGTGGTGGCACTATGACCTTTAGAAAATAAAGAACAGTACATTTGGCAGGATTATAGCTTATCAGAAAACACATTATCACAGTGCTTTATTACTTTTTCTTTATTGCCCTCTCCTTTTCATCTGTGACAATATAAAAGTTTGAATCCAAATGGCCATAGACAGAATATATGACTAATGTGCCAAAAATATGTCTCAGCATAACAACTAGAACCCACTGAATTATTCAGGGTATGAACCAGTAGAATAGTTTTGTCTTGGCAGCTAATATCCTGTTAAGTTGGTAATAGTCAGGTAACATAACCTGATGTTTCAGAAGATGAAAACAGTACATTTAAGAGAACATTCAGACTTGTTTGATAGCAACCATGAGTTTATTTATGGTGTTAAGAGTTTATTAATTATTGCTTCAATGTATGGATTTACAATTTTATTAATGCTTTATCCTATATGTTGTAGGCTGCCTAGAAGTTACAATCTCATTACCCAAGATTAGTTTCTCTGAATTTAGTGGGATTTATTTGTATGCAAGACAGCTAGTTTGGTGTAGTGGTTAGGGCATCAGACTAGAAATCAGGAAAACAGAAATTCTAGTCCTACTTTAGGCACAAAACCAGCTGGATGACCTTAGGCCTAGGCCCATCACTTTCTCTCAGTCCTAGGAAGGAGGCAATGGCAAACCACATCTGAAAAAACTTGCCAAGTTTTTGCTGCAGGGACTTATTCTGACATGACTGAACGGGGAAAAAATTATATGCAAACAGAACCAGGCTCACACTACAGAAAACTAAAAATCCAAATGTTTGGCATAATATAAGTTCATTTCTTTTCAGCCACTGAGATCTCTTTACTGTCTGTTAAAAGTTTTGGAAGCTAAACCCAGAATAGCAGTGTTAATTTTAAAAAAAAACCTAAAAAGAAGAAAATCATGCATTTAAAGAGTATAATTTTTGCCTTAAGATGTATCTTATTATTTCCACAACCGCAGGAATCAGTTGAAGCAGCTCCATCCTTTATATACATGGGTTGTGATAATAAATGTAGAAATCAAAATAGTGCAATACATTTTATGATTTGCTCCTCTTGCTCCAACTGCAGATGTTGATATCCACAATAAGCATGCTTAGAATAGCAACTTCAAGATATTGTAAAATCCTCAAACACTGGTTTCAGAACCAGCTATTGTTTATGTTGATACTACATGTTTACTGTCAGTGCTATTTCATGGCTAACTAAACCATGTTTATCTCCATGAATCCAACTGTCTACATTCTTGTAACACATAATAAATTAAACACACTAGTTGGATTCACAAAATATTCTGAGCAATAAATATTCTAATTATATCTTAGCTCAATACAGTATTTCATTTCATTTTTATTTTTTTCATTTTTTTCAGTATGTCACGCAATTAGGCATAAAACCAGCTGGGTGACTTTGAGCCAGTCATTTTCTCTCAGCCCTATGAAGAAGGCAATGGCAAACCACTTCCAAAAAATGTTGCCAAAAAAGCTGCATGGACTTGTCTACGAAGTCATCAGCAGTTAAGACTAACTTGAAGGTTGCCTGCACACATACATACATATCATGCAAAAATCAGCATTTCAGAATCAGTTGTTTTAGGCTACAGCTTTTTTTTAAATGCTTATTCTATTCAGGAATGCTGAACAGACCACAGACCAGAGCTGGAATAAAAAATTGGAAATTCTAACTCTCCTTAATAATTCTCAAACATCAGATTAACTAAAATAATGCTTACGTATTTCCAGTAGAACCAATTCTTTTAGCCTTTTTATATTCATATTTGACATCATAATATAGCAACTGGAATAAGACAAAAGGTCCAAAAAGAAAAATAACAGTTTATGCCAATAGCATTCTCTGCTTTGCAGGACTTTGTGTGATTCATCATTAATTCCATCACAACTGTTCAGAGGAGGAGGGGGTCCCTTCCATTGCCTGGCAAAATGAGTTGGCCTGGCATGTCATTCCGTAGATAAAGTTACAATGCATGGGTTATGTTGCTGATCTAGGACATGTGTTCTGAGTCTGTACAATCTGGGAGTATTTTACCACTAAGAACAACATGGTCAAACAGAATCTAAATTAAGAACAAAAGCATTTCTCAGTCTTGAGCTCAACTGAAAACAAACACTTTTGTGTTTTTAGCTAGCATAGCAAAGACAACACACTGCTTCCTGAAGCCACTAAGCAACCTTGTTTTTAGTCATTCTCTCATTTATTTTTGTATCAAACACAAATTGTTTTCATTCATGGTAGCCAGTCAGCAGTATCAAGCGTAAGTTAATAGTTGGCATTATTACTGATAAGCAAACGTATTATTGCCATGGAAGTATTTTCTTTCCTTTCCTATTCTAATTCCTGATCGGATTCACAGCATGATGTTGACTTTTACTTTACATATTGTGTCATCTTTTTAAAATTCAGTCTGACTATGAGTCTGGCTGGTGTGTTCAACAAATCATAGTTTCAAATCTCCTGACTTAGTATGATGAATAGTTCAGCCAAAGGTTGGGTTCTTAAAGATCACCTACCGTAGTTCAATTCCCTACAACATGAAGATCTTTGGATATTTCGATCCTAGATATCTTTAATCACCAGAATCTGCTTAAAAACCTAGTAACATGCAATCTGCTATTTTCTGAGGTACAGAAAATACAATCAGGAAGTTCTTTCTAATATTTCACTGAAATTCTTTTGATGGTATCTGTTGGCTTTTAAATGTCGTCTCCGTGGAGCTATATTGCTACATAGAATTTGGTTGCCAAACCCAATCTGTCAACTTTCTCTGAACATGTTCCTAATCGCCAATGTCCTCCTTGAAAAGCATTGCTCAATTGTGCAGACTACTCCAAGTGAGGTTTGATCAAAGTGAAATAAAATTACAGTGTCATTTCTCTTGATCAGGACATTATACTTTTGTTGATACAAAAGTAAGAGCTGCATTTGCCTAAATCAGACTTAACGTTTATTAAAATCCTGAGTTCTTTTTCTTACATATTAGTAAGAAATATTAGTGTCTACGGAGATTCTCAGTCATTCAGGCTATGGCTGTCCCAAAGGTGTTTTTTCATAGCGCAACTGGACTTTGTTCTTCCTTGAAGATGTTTTGCTCCTCATCCAAGAAGCTTCTTCAGTTCTGACTGAATGGTGGAGAACGGAAGGATTTATATATTCCATATTAGTGCTTTTCACATACTGCTATCATTTTTGCTTCCATTATTTCAGGTTTTTTTCAAGACATCTACTATTTGAGGTGGAACCCCATTGCATATACAAGAGCTGAATGGAATGGCAGTTGAATTATTTTTCAATATGGTAACAGAATAGCATCCTTCACTGCACCGGATGACAACAAGTTAGCTCAGAGGTATAGGGCATGCTACATGCCAAAGAGTTTTCTCTTCTTCCATCTTCTTGCTTGTTCCCAAAATGACAAATAATAGGGTTTTTTTGTATCTTTTCCCCTCTTAAATATTTTGAAATATTTTCTTTAGAACTCAGAAAGAACTAAGCAAATTAATTAGCTGAATATATATCCCATCTGAAAATAATGGGAAAAATTAAAAGCACTTAGTTACAATAGTGGCTGATTTAGTCTGGATCTAACCCGTTTTTTTGCTTTATGAAACCAATTGTGTAATATTTTGCTAGCCATCGTTTATTAGATGCACAACAACTGTCTGGTATCATAGCTGCTATGCCATAAACAATGGTTTAAAAATCATACTACCATGTTTCCCCGAAAGTAAGACCTACCCAAAAAATAAGCCCTAGCTTGATTTTGGGGGGGTGGGCGTAATATAAGCCCTACCCCAAAAATAACCCCTAGTTTTGGGGCGAGGCACACACCTAAAAATCAAGCTAGGGTGGGGGTGAGGGAGTGGAGCTTACCGTTGCAACCAGGCCTCCCATGAATCGACACCTGCCTTTCCAGCCCACTTCTTCTGAAGCTGAAGGAAATGCCTCTGCAGCTGAGATTGAATCTGTAGATCGGCTCTCGGCTGCAGAGGCCTTTCCGGAAGGCCTCTGACGACAAAATGCAGGTCAGAGCTCCGTTCTCAGCTGCAGAGGCATTTCCTTCGGCCACAGAAAAAGTGGGCCGGCTGGGCGGGGCTGTCGGTGTCGCCACTGCGAGGTGAGACTGTGTAAAAAAGATACCCCCAAAATAAGACCTCGTGCCTCTTTTGGAGGCAAAATAAATAAATAATAAGACTGGGTCTTATTTTCAGGAAAAAACAGTAGCAGCATTCCCATGATGCATTAAATGCAAACAACCCAAATGTGTGCTGCAGGAACTCAGGCTGCAGATCTAACTAAATTAGCATCTTACTAGTTTTAGTTAACTGAACTAAATACATGTTTATGTTAATTACTTAATTATATGAAGATAGGTGGCAAGCTAGAAAGGAAGGAAAACATGACCAGAAATTAACATGCATATACGTAGTGCTTCGGGAGCTGGTTTTCAGGTATTATATTAAAAGTCAAGAACTCTCTGGCTGGTAATGGCAGAAAAACACCAATTCCTCAGCATTTCCTTTTTGTGAGAGAGCACAACATCTCTGGCACTGACTAGACCCAAGCTCTATAAAATGCAGTTTCGCTGGCAGGGAGTCATGTTCTCACATGTCCACAGCTGGCACAAGATGAAGGAAAAAGGATTCTAGTAGAGAGGGGAAGGAAAGGAACTTAACTCAACAGAGAAAATAATTAAAAGTTTCAAAATTGCTCTATGAAGAGTAAGCCCTCAATTAGAGATGGAATATATAAACCGCTTCACTGAAAAGGCCAAGTTTCATCAAAGGAACCAAGAATTCAAGGCTGAGAAACAGAATCAAACATGGTAGAGCTAAGAATGTGAAAGGTCCCGGATGAATAGCCAAAAAATTCACAAAGAGGCCACAGGAAAATCATTATGCCTGAACTGTGGCATCTAAAATGTGATTACATTACAAGATAATACGTTACTGCAGGATGAAAGTCTGGAGTCCTTGGTGCGCTGAGCTTGGTTGTTTGCTTGCAGAAATTTCATTACTAGACAAGATAACATCATCAGCTAGGTAACCACCAAGCTCAGAGAGCACCAAGGACTCCACAAAATGTGGTAATTATGTTGGCCTAATTTACAGGGCTGTTGTAATACAGGTAGTCCTTGACGTACAGCCACAATTGAGACCAGAATTTCTATTAGCTAAGCAAGTTGATTATTAATTGAGTTGTGCCCAATTTTGTGCCTTTTACCACATTTGATAAGGAAATCACTTACCAAAGTGAAGTTAAGTGAATCACATGCTCATTGAGTGAATCCACCCTCTCTCATTGACTTTGCTTGTCAGAAGCCAACTGGGAAGATTGCAAATGGTGTTCACATGTCCCCGGGACACTGAAACTGTTGTAAATGCATGCTGGTTGCCAAGTGCCCAAAATTTGATAATGTGACTATGGGGATGCTGCAATGGTTAGAAGTGTGAGGACAAGTTATAAGACACATTTTTGTGTTGTTATAACTTAGAACAGTGGTGGTGAACCTATGGCACGGGTGCCAGAGGCGGCACTCAGAGCCCTCTCTGTGGGCACACGCGTCTTGCCCCAGTCCTAGGCCTTCAGCTGGGTTTTATAAAACCTTTTTGCTCTAGGCCTCCGCCGCCATGTGCAAAAAAAAAAAGAAAAAAGGTTCAATCAGTCAATTTCAACTTCTCGCGAGGAAAAAAAGTTCTTGCAAAGTTGCAATTGATTGATTGAACTTTTTAGTCCCACCCAGTCTGCCATTACCATTGCAGCCCCGCCCACCCAATTGGCCACATCCAGCCAATGGGCCACACTCACCTGGCACTCGACGATGCATAAGTGGGTTTTGGTTTGCAGTTTGGGCACTCAATCTCTAAAAGGTTCGCCATCACTGACGTAGAACATTCACTAAAAGAATGGATGTACATCGAGGACTACTTATACTTAAATTGTATTTTATAGAAACTAAGCATATTTTGCAAAAACTAAGTAATATTATTAGAATTTATTTCACTACCTAGTTTCCATATTGGTAACATCCTTAACTCCAGCAATTAGTTTGACTCTTTTTTTGGGCCTCATATCAATACTTCCTGTTTAAACAATTGCAAATTAACCATGTTTTCATTTCAAAATAAACCTGATTTTCCTTCTGCAATCCTGTTATTCTGTTTGACATAACAAATGGATTTTTTTTTCTCTCTACGGCCTCTAAATTTTACTTTCTCATTCCATTTTTTTTTAATTTTTTAAGGAATGCACCCACCTCCAAATTCCCCAAAAACGAATTTAGTGGACACATTATATCTGCAATGTTGTAGTGAATATTCCATATTCACAAAATTTTCTATATAGCATTTAATTACAACAAAACATATTTCTGTGCAAATTTTTTCTTTACTGGGAAAGAAAGCTTAAGTTATATTATTCCTTATTAAACCAAGCAACTGACATTGCAACTTCCCATTACCAATGAGAAGTAATTTTTGAAACATCAACTTCTACAAGTATATTGAACATAAATGTTGTGATGAGTAAAGAAAAATATGCACAGAAATATGTTTTGTTGTAATTAAATGCCATATAGAAAATATTGTGAATATGGAATATTCACTACAATATGGCAGAAGGGATTTTGGAAGCACCCAATTAACTTGCATGATTTTTATGTGCACATGACAAAGAGTGTTTATAAGATAGTTTACCCATCCCCAAAAGTCAAGAAGCTGAGTTAAGCATCTCTTCAAAGAACACCTGATATGACAGCCCAGGGCAACAAACAGTCTGAATAAGATTAACTTGATTTGGTTTCTCTTGTCACAATTACCTATAGTCTCACAGCTGAATAATACTATTAGCAAGACCTTGAGAAATACAATAAAGCACCTGGAGGAGGGTTACTATTCTCTTCAAAGAATGCTGTTTGAACAACTATAAGTCAATGCCAAAAAAGATTCAAAGGTGTTTTTCCAAACCTTGCTTACTTTCACTAGATTCATGTTAAACAAAGAATTATTCAACAACTTTTTTTAAAAAAAAAGTATTCCTCCCCCAGCCGAGATATAAAGTGCAATGTTAACATTACAGGCATTCTAAATGGCATAGATGCAATTTAATGACTAAGATTTTCCTTTTTGAACAGGGATTCAAAATTTTGGGGTATTAGATTTTAAGTTCTACATATAGCAGAAATGTAATATTAAAACTAAACTTTTTTATATTTATTTATTTTAATATTAGTCAACTATATGAGTACGTTTTATAGTTGAAGTTGTTTGCAGAATATGTTTATTAATAAGATAATTCTTATTTTACAATTTTTTAATTGTTTTACCTTTGAAGATTAAGGCAACACGTCAAATTTTGATTTGGCTTTAACTTTTTGTTGAAACAGAGAACTCAAAATGATTTTGATCCACTCAAAAACCCACTACCATTTCTAGGTGACTGTTAACCTAATTATCTATAGGCAAAACAATTAATAAAAGGCATTAGGATGACTACTGGCCCTGTATCCCAACATCTTTTCAACTGACAACTAGATGGCTGGGGTGTAGAAAAATTTAGCCACCTTCATCCCAATTTTGTTTCTAATTCACTCCTTTTCTCCCCAACACTCCAGAAGAGAAGGAAATAGTAATAATAATGATGGTGGTGCCTAGCATTTCCTATTTTGGCAGGCCCCTTTTAGGCTCACATCTCTCTGTCCAAAGGCCAGAAGAGCATCTTAAGTTTGTTTGTATGATACAACCTAGCTGCTACATCCTAATTCAGGTAGGATATGTAACTACTGAGATAATTTTAAAAATTTGCCTATTCTTGAGACAAAATAACTAGGGTTCACACAGCATAATAACCCAATTAAACATAGCCTGCAAGTGCAGTTACACAGAGTAAATATATTATTGGGGGGGGGGGAAGGTGAAAATTATAAAACATTTAGATATTAAGCATTTTTATAGTTTACAGTGGTAAATGAAATTTCCTCATAGTGACTAGGTTCCCACATTGTGTTAAGCCATAATTTGCTGATCAATGACTTACTGATTAAACCACAATTGGTGGGCTCTCACATTGCACCAACACATATTGTTATTGCACTTTGTTTAATTTAGGATTATGTGAACCTAAACAATAGGTGTCTGGTAAATCTTATAACTGTTCCATGGTTCAACAAACTATGGCTTATCAGTATGTGAATCAGGCCTCTTCCTCAGAAGCATCACTGCTCGGAGAACCAGGTGATGAACAATCACTCATTTACGCTATTATTGTAACATAGCCTTTCTTTCTTTCTTTCTTTCTTTCTTTCTTTCTTTCTTTCTTTCTTTCTTTCTCTCTCTCTCTCTCTCTCTCTCTCTCTCTCTCTCTCTCTTTCCTTCCTTCCTCTCTCTCTCTCTCTCTCTCTTTCTTTTTCTCTTTCTTTCTCTTTTATTTGCCAACTATTTTATCTAGAGGCGACTCTGGGCAGCTTACAACATTAAAACCAGTAACCATTACAAGGATAAAACAATAAATAATGACAGTTTATCATTAAAAGATGGCAGAAGGAAGCACAAAGTACACGGGGACAGGTAGGGTCTTCTTTAATCCTATAGCCACATCCAGAGCGATATATTACTACAATATAAATAAATGTTTATTACTTCAAACGGTTATATTCGAAATGGTTACATCGGTCGTGTCTTCCAGTTTTCCCTTTACAGCACCATTTAGTCCCAAGCTCCGAAAGCGAGCAAGCACTTCCAGCGATACGCTTGCTCGTCCGGGTCCCTTAAAGCAGTGTTTCTCAACCTTGACCATTTTAAGGCATGTGGACTTCAACTCCCAGAATTCCACAGCCAGCAATGCTGGCTGTGGAATTCTGGGAGTTGAAGTCCACATGCCTTAAAATGGTCAAGGTTGAGAAACACTGCCTTAAAGGATCGTATCCCCCCACCTAGGACGGAGAGGAAAATACCGACCGGGGCAAGTCGCCCGAGGGCTGGCAAGCCGACAGCCCCAACCAGCCTTCCCAAGCGAGCAACGGCGAGGTCATCGTACTCTGCGCCGCGGGGGAAGCAGACTCCAGGCAGGCAGGCACATCATCCCAGGCAAGAAAGGCCCGAGGGAGCCCAGAATCTTCCCTCCTTCCCTCCCTCCCGGGAAGGCAACCCTCGCCCCACGGCGAGAACGGAGAAGCTACTTGCATCTCCATCCCCTCCTCCTCCTCCTCTTCCTCCTCCTCCTCTTCCCGCCGCGCCCGCTGGAGCCTCACCCAGATACTCGAGCCCCGGCTGAGAGAGGCGATCCGCGTTCAGCATCGTTGTCAACGCTCTCCCGCTCTCGGCCGCCGGGCCGTTTCTAGGACACCAGACGCCGCCGCGAGGAAAATGACTTCCGGCCAGAAACAAGAGCCGGCCGTCGGAATCCTTTGGAGGAAGGGGATCGAGGTTGCACCGGGAACTGTCCTTCTCTTCCAGACTCTTCCTCGGCTTTCCCCCTGGGACGGGTAGCCGGTTGCTCCTTCGTCAAATAATCTTTTAAGATTTGCTTCACTTTTGCATGCACTTTTATTTTCGCGGCCGAAGGTGCTTCGGTAGAGGAAGGCGTAGTTCAGCGCTTTCCTCGATGGACGTTGTTTTGTAACAACAATAATTCGCCCTCCCGTTGTGATTGGTAGTGGTTTTGTTCGCCAGAGGAAGATGCGCTCTCTCCTTAAAAATCCCAGCTCTGCAGTGTTTTAAGTTATAGTACTTCACAGCTGAAATTGTCGGTGCTCTGAATGCCTGAACCACAATCTAGCCAACCTCGTTCTATCTTATGTTTTGTGGACTCGACCCATGTAGCTAGTTCGTGGTTCAGTGTTTGTCCCCGAAGCCACTAATTGCAATCACATGACTGCAGAATGTAGCAATTGGCCATAAATGCAAGCTGACTACCAAGCGCCCAAATTGCAATCACATGAACATGAGGGTAGTGCAATGGTTGTAAGTGCAAGTACAGTTATAAATCACTTTTTGCAAGGCCATTTGCAACTTTGAACCATCAATTAAACAAATGGTCATAAGTCAAGGACTACTTGTATCTCATAGACACTAATGTTTCATTTCCAGCTAATATTGACACCAGAATGTCATGGCAATATCAATGTTCCCTCTTCAATGCATAATCCAAGATATAAACAGTATTATGCTCTTCCTGGGTTTTTTACATCTCAAAAAAAGCCCCAAGATACTAAAAAATAAATACTTAACCACCCTTTAACAAAGAATGGAATCAAGTTAATTGTTTAGAGGGTGAAATGAGATATGGGGAGATGCTTAAGATTAGCAACAGCTTAAGTTGATGGTCAGCAAGATGTATCAGGCATCACTGATTTTATATTGGCCAATCTTTATCTGAAAACTGTAGATACCCTATGAGGATCATACTTTGGGTAGGCAAGATCCTGTAAATTCAGAATGGAGGCCATAGTCCAGAAAACCTGTCAATTATTTTTATTGCCATAGAAGAACTATGGCATGTTAAACCACTGAGGAAAAGCTCAAAGATAGTATTTGGCACCTGGTTCTAATTGCTGGATCTCTGGATTCTGGTAAAATGCAAAGTAAATACCAGAAAACTGACATATTCTTCCCCTCTGCTGACCTTACTGAAAAATGTTGAATTTGTGTATTACTCAAAGGCATGCCTTGTTTCAGTTTATGACAGTTGGCTGGGTTTACACTAAGTTTACACCAAGCCAATTTTTTTTTTTAAAAAAAACAACCTACACATTATGTCTAGGCATAGAGTCTTCCAATCTAGACACTGTCCAGAAGTCGGATTTCAACTCCTGGAATTCTCAGAAGCCCATACATCCGGAGGGTATAGAGTTTTGGGAAAGGTAACTTAATGTGATATGCAAACCCAATTCTCCATTGTATAATCAAAAACTTTGTTTCTCTGTTTGTATTTTCAAGAGTGTTGTCCCAATCTGGCAACAATATAATTGTAGCAACTTCAGTCATCATATTAAGCAATAATGTGGCTGGTTGGCTTTGGCTTGGCATGTTGTATGTACCCAGGCCAATTAAGGCTTATCAAACAGATCATGGATTAAGTAATGCATGGGTTATTACATTTCATTTCATGCCTTGATTATTAACAACCTTTTGGAAATTGACCATAAGTAAGGTGAATTATATAATCATATTAGAGGGCTAGTGTGCTCCAAGTTCTATTTATTAAACATTTTCACTTGAGGAGATCCAGAAGCCATGCCTTCTCTATCATTGTGCCAACCTCGTGGAGAAGCATTACCCCAAGATTTGAATGCCTTCAACTCTGCTGGCCTTAAAAAAAACTCTGATACCGGTTTCCGGTATCTTAGAACTGACCTGGGATACCGCGTGAGCCTAACTTAAAGTAGGATTTGTGAGTTTTTGTCCCCAATACTGTAGTATGTTGGTGTTTTTCTTGTAATCATTCTTTATGTATGTACTTGTTTTTAAATCTGTTAGTAGCCCAGAATGAATTGTTGAGTAGCTAAGGAATCAGAACAGAAAAAATTAATCTGATTTATTGTTATGTTTTGTCAGTTTGCACAAGCAGAATATAAAATAGAAAACCATTTTAATGGTTTTTCTTTCCATTTTACTTCTTCAAACTCATTGCTTTTATTGGAAGCTAGACAATGCTAGTTCCATGACTGTAGGTGTCCTAACCTTTTTCTTGTTCCAAGGAAATGTCTGAAAAAATAGAAATGCTTTGGATCCCTCCAATCCTAGCTTCTGCTGGAAAATTCTTGAACATCTTTTTTTGGAACTTCCCTAATAACAATGTGTTCTGACTGAAGAGCACCAGGTATAGACCTACTTGTGAAGTTTTTGGGCCTTGTTTGTTATCTGCTTTATAATATACTTTTATGCAGTGCTTTTTTTCTGGAAAAAAAAAGGTGCTGGAACTCACACACGTCATACAACTCGCCTTGCCTACCCTATAAGGTTCTATCCAAAAAAGGTGCCGGAACTCTGTTCTGGGCGTTCTATGAGAAAAAAAGCCCTGCTTTTATGTAAGCTAGAATGTGGTTGTCCTGTTTACTGAATTGTATGAAGCAATTGAATTTATTTAGTAAACTATCATCAAATGAGTCACGGGCTGTGTGTTCTGCAAGCACAGCCTAAAACTGTACATTTTCCATACACAGGACCAATAGCTGCTAGAACAGAGTCAGTTTCTCTGCCAGATACAAGAAAGTGCAGGAATATATATGAAATAGAATAAGAATATATTTAAGTAATATGTGTATTTTAGATATTATAACCTTTGCGCAGTGAAATAAAGGAAATTTGGGTCGCCAGGAATTTAAATACTATGGATGTTAAAGGCACATTGGATTATTGTAATTAAAAATGAAAAAGTAGTTAAAACTTAAAAACAGGATATGGATATATATAAGCAAAAATATATTGATAAATGTTTTAATTGAGTTTGTCATGGTTAGAAATTTACCAATTTAAATATGATATATTGAATGTTAAGGGAAATAAAGAAGGAATTTTTGATAATACAACCTGAGATATGTACTAGAGACTTTGTTATTGAACTTTGACTGTCCAGTCGCCACGCTGCTTTTCAAGTACTGAAATGTAAAACTGTAAAACCAATAATTTGTTTTTTTTTTAAAAAAAGAAAGTGCAGGAATATAGATCAAGTATGGGGACATTTCCAGATTGTAGGCCAAGACCTATGAACTTCCAGAACTTCCACACACACATACACACACACACACACACACCTTATGCATATAAAAAGGAGCTGAGTTTCTATAATGCAAGACGTGCTTCCCATCTTGACTTTTTTTTTAAACCTTCCCTGTATATGCCCCTATTCCCAGGTCCAAATTCCATTTCGCTAGCCCACCATTTAATCTTCTCTCAACGCTGAGAGGTCTCTCAGCACTTTTCTGCTGCAGATTGGATATAAGTTGATGTTGTCCTCCCTGTTGTTAAGGGAGCTCACCTGGAGCTTGTCTCTCAATGCTGGAGCAGGTAGAGTCAATTCTTTTCCTCAGGTGCAGCAAGAGATTGTAAGCAATTTCCCTCCCTGCAAGCACATGAAAAAAGCAGTTCCTTTTTTCATGTGAACAAAAAGAGTAGGAAACTTTGCTTCCATCCTGTCCCTGAGGAGAAAAAGATGGTTGGAGGATGAATAGGGGTTTTTCTTCCGAAAGGCATCAGGCCCACTAAGGTGAAAGAAAAGACCAACTCCCGGTTACGTGACCTCCTTTCAGTTATTGCTGGATTATTAACACCTCTATATTGATTGAGCAAAGTAGGTCTGCATGAAACTACTTCAGTGAGACATGGAGGAGTGTGTATTTTCCACCCCAGAAAATATGATGCATGTAAAGAGAAATGATTTTGCCTCAAACACTGTCCAGTCTAACATTTGATATAGGAAAAATTTTAGGGAAGGGCAGTAGAAGCAGGGAAAACAGAGAAACAATGCCTAACATTTCTTATTCTGGTCCTTAAAATAGAATTAGAGTTGCTAGATACTGTTATCTGGCTGTGATTGTTTTTTGCCATGAAATGGGCTACTTAGTTATGCTTGCTATGCTAGATCAAGGTTGAATAATTTCATTTTTTATTTCACTCTGGATTTCCCCCCCCCCCCCCAAATTTATTTTTTACTTTTATGGCAGGTTTTTTTCTCTTCCTCTCTTCTAAGGCCAGCTAAAGGATAAAGTCTTCCTTTTGGAATCAAAGCCCATTTGTGGCTGTAATAATGATAAGTTTCAGCATTACTGGCGCCTGACTGTTAATGACTCAAAAGAGAACTGAATAAAAACAAGATGTTGTTTCTGGAGTCCTTCATACACTTTTCTCTGCTTATTGTCACTTCCCCAGTGGTCTGACAGAGCTGGACATCCTTACAAAATCCACTGCAAATATCACTGCTCTTATTCAAGTGAGATATTATCAGAGTTAATTTAATCTTCATTTGGTTGTTAGTTCTAGAGCTATGACTCTCAGTTATAAATCTAGATAGATAACCCAAATAATATTTGCTTTGCTTTTGTGAGCATATGTCCTGACAAATCAGGAAAAGGATGAATTACCTACATTGACATTTTATTTAATGAAACAAAGTCCATCAGTCCAAGGTAAGCAATGATTACAGCTGTGTGGTGCTTTAGATCTGATTCCAAAAAGGTGCTTTACATCTCTCCTGCATGCTCTGAAACTCTTTTTCAGATCAGAGTAAATGCATGAAATTCCTGTATTCATTGGCTTTTCTGCCTGCAGCTGGTGAATAATACACAGCTGCTGTCACAAAGAGGATGAGGGCTTTCTCACACCTTGATGCAACTAGTTTGATATCCTATCATGGGTGTCAAACTCGA
The DNA here is from genome assembly GCF_001527695.2 of Protobothrops mucrosquamatus. Classification (NCBI taxonomy): domain Eukaryota; kingdom Metazoa; phylum Chordata; class Lepidosauria; order Squamata; family Viperidae; genus Protobothrops; species Protobothrops mucrosquamatus. The sequence continues at coordinate 149,811 of NW_015388136.1, forward strand.
TCGGGACACGTGACATATCGTGATGTATCACAATGTTTTTTTGCCTTTGCGGAGCTGGGGTGGGCATGACCTGCTCGTGATGCCTCTGGCCCATGGGCCACCAGTTTGACACCCCTGCCCTATATGGAACAAAATCAGTGAGGCAACCGCATTGGACAACATAGCCAAAGGCATATAATCAATATGCTCAGAAATTCCAAATGGCTACTGCACTACAGGAGCTGTGATGAGGCAATACAGACATGGAGAGTTCCACATAACTCTCNTCCTCATCGCCACAAGGTAGGATCTAAGATGTATCCTTACCTGTGCTCGATCGGATTCGGTTCGGCTGGTCCTCCAACTGCTCTCTAGGCGTCTTTTCCGACGTTTCATCTCTCTCAGCCCCTCGGTAAACCAAGGGGATGGTCGAGATCCACGTCGGGTCAGAGGCCGCAGAGGCCGCAGAGGCCGCAGAGGCACGACTCGGTCCAATGCTGCGGCGGCAGTTGTCTCCCAGGTTATTAACAACCTTTTGGAAATTGACCATAAGTAAGGTGAATTATATAATCATATTAGAGGGCTAGTGTGCTCCAAGTTCTATTTATTAAACATTTTCACTTGAGGAGATCCAGAAGCCATGCCTTCTCTATCGTGCCAACCTCGTGGAGAAGCATTACCCCAAGATTTGAATGCCTTCAACTCTGCTGGCCTTAAAAAAAACTCTGATAGCGGTTTCCGGTATCTTAGAACTGACCTGGGATACCGCGTGAACCTAACTTAAAGTAGGATTTGTGAGTTTTTGTCCCCAATACTGTAGTATGTTGGTGTTTTTCTTGTAATCATTCTTTATGTATGTACTTGTTTTTAAATCTGTTAGTAGCCCAGAATGAATTGTTGAGTAGCTAAGGAATCAGAACAGAAAACATTAATCTGATTTATTGTTATGTTTTGTCAGTTTGCACAAGCAGAATATAAAATAGAAAACCATTTTAATGGTTTTTCTTTCCATTTTACTTCTTCAAACTCATTGCTTTTATTGGAAGCTAGACAATGCTAGTTCCATGACTGTAGGTGTCCTAACCTTTTTCTTGTTCCAAGGAAATGTCTGAGAAAATAGAAATGCTTTGGATCCCTCCAATCCTAGCTTCTCCTGGAAAATTATTTTTTTGGAACTTCCCTAATAACAATGTGTTCTGACTGAAGAGCACCAAGTATAGACCTACTTGTGAAATTTTTGGGCCTTGTTTGTTATCTACTTTATAATATACTTTTATGCAGTGCTTTTTTTCTGGAAAAAAAAAAAGGTGCTGGAACTCACACACGTCATACAACTCGCCTTACCTACCCTATAAGGTTTCATTCAAAAAAGGTGCCGGAACTCTGTTCTGGGCGTTCTATGAGAAAAAAAGCCCTGCTTTTATGTAAGCTAGAATGTGGTTGTCCTGTTTACTGAATTGTATGAAGCAATTGAATTTATTTAGTAAACTATCATCAAATGAGTCACAGGCTGTGTGTTCTGCAAGCACAGCCTAAAACTGTACATTTTCCATACATAGGACCAATAGCTGCTAGAACAGAGTCAGTTTCTCTGCCAGATACAAGAAAGTGCAGGAATATATATGAAATAGAATAAGAATATATTTAGCTAAGTAATATGTGTATTTTAGATATTATAATCTTTGCGCAGTGAAATAAAGGAAATTTGGGTCGCCAGGAATTTAAATACTATGGATGTTAAAGGCATATTGGATTATTGTAATTAAAAATGAAAAAGTAGTTAAAACTTAAAAACAGGATATGGATATCTACAAGCAAAAAATATATTGATAAATGTTTTCATTGAGTTTGTCATGATTAGAAATTTACTAATTTAAGTATGATACATTGAATGTTAAGGGAAATAGAGAAGGAATTTTTGATAATACAACCTGAGATATGTACTAGAGACTTTGTTATTGAACTTTGACTGCCCGGTCACCACGCTGCTTTTCAAGCACCGAAATGTAAAACTGTAAAACCAATAAAATTTGGTTGTTTTTTTTTAAAAAAAAGAAAGTGCAGGAATATAGATCAAGTATGGGGACATTTCCAGATTGTAGGCCAAGACCTATGGACTTCCAGAACTTCCACACACATACACACACACACACACACACACACACACACACCATGCATATAAAAAGGAGCTGAGTTTTTATAATGCAAGAAGTGCTTCCCATCTTGACTTTTTTTTAAACCTTCCCTGTATATGCCCCCATTCCCAGGTCCAAATTCCATTTTGCTAGCCCACCATTTAATCTTCTCTCAACGCTGAGAGGTCTCTCAGCACTTTTCTGCTGCAGATTGGATATAAGTTGATGTTGTCCTCCCTGTTGTTAAGGGAGCTCACCTGGAGCTTGTCTCTCAATGCTGGAGCAGGTAGAGGCAATTCTTTTCCTCAGGTGCAGCAAGAGATTGTAAACCAGTGGTTCTCAACCTGTGGGTCGGGACCCCATTTGGGGTCGATCGACCATTTCACGGGGGTCGCCAAGCAAGGCTGTCCACCATTTTATTTGTCCGCCATTTTTTTGTCCGCCATTTTTTTCCCCTTTTCCGGCGGGTGCCTTACCTCCCTTGGGCTGGGCCAGCTGGTGGTCGGCCTGCTCCGTCTCTGCCGCTTGCCAGCTACGCCTCGGCCGGCGCAGGGGGCAGAACCACGCATGCGTGGCACTCCCGGGCAGAGAAAGTCCTCGACTTACGACCGGTTGGGTAGTCCTCGACTTACAACCGGTTTAGTCCTCGACTTACGACCGGTTTAGTCCTCGACTTACGACCGGTTGGGGTCGCGGCATTAAAAAGGTTGAGAACCACTGTTGTAAGCAATTTCCCTCCCTGCAAGCACATGAAAAAAGCAGTTCCTTTTTTTCATGTGAACAAAAAGAGTAGGAAACCTTGCTTCCATCCTGTCCCTGAGGAGAAAAAGATGGTTGGAGGATGAATAGGGGGTTTTTCTTCCGAAAGGCATCAGGCCCACTAAGGTGAAAGAAAAGACCAACTCCCGGTTACGTGACCTCCTTTCAGATATTGCTGGAATATTAACACCTCTATATTGATTGAGCAAAGTAGGTCTGCATGAAACTGTACTTCAGTGAGACATGGAGGAGTGTGTATTTTCCACCCCAGAAAATATGATGCATGTGAAGAGAAATGATTTTGCCTCAAACACTGTCCAGTCTAACATTTGATATAGGAAACATTTTAGGGAAGGGCAGTAGAAGCAGGGAAAACAGAGAAACAATGCCTAACATTTCTTATTCTGGTCCTTAAATTATAATTAGAGTTGCTAGATACTGTTATCTGGCTGTGATTGTTTTTTGCCATGAAATGGGCTACTTAGTTATGCTTGCTATGCTAGATCAAGGTTGAATAATTTCATTTTTTATTTCACTCTGGATTTTTTTTTCCCCCCAAAATTTATTTTTTGCTTTTATGGCAGGTTTTTTTCTCTTCCTCTCTTCTAAGGCCAGCTAAAGGATAAAGTCTTCCTTTTGGAATCAAAGCCCATTTGTGGCTGTAATAATGATAAGTTTCAGCATTACTGGCGCCTGACTGTTAATGACTCAAAAGAGAACTGAATAAAAACAAGATGTTGTTTCTGGAGTCCTTCATACACTTTTCTCTGCTTATTGTCACTTCCCTAGTGGTCTGACAGAGCTGGACATCCTTACAAAATCCACTGCAAATATCACTGCTCTTCTTCAAGTGAGATATTATCAGAGTTAATTTAATCTTCATTTGGTTGTTAGTTCTAGAGCTATGACTCTCAGTTATAAATCTAGATAGATAACCCAAATAATATTTGCTTTGCTTTTGTGAGCATATATCCTGACAAATCAGGAAAAGGATGAATTACCTACATTGACATTTTATTTAATGAAACAAAGTCCATCAGTCCAAGGTAAGCAATGATTACAGCTGTGCGGTGCTTTAGATCTGATTCCAAAAAGGTGCTTTACATCTCTCCTGCATGCTCTGAAACTCTTTTTCAGATCAGAGTAAATGCATGAAATTCCTGTATTCATTGGCTTTTCTGCCTGCAGCTGGTGAATAATACACAGCTGCTGTCACAAAGAGGATGAGGGCTTTCTCACACCTTGATGCAACTAGTTTGATATCCTATCATGGGTGTCAAACTCGATCGGGACACGTGACATATCGTGATGTATCACAATGTTTTTTTGCCTTTGCGGAGCTGGGGTGGGCGTGACCTGCTCGTGATGCCTCTGGCCCATGGGCCACCAGTTTGACACCCCTGCCCTATATGGAACAAAATCAGTGAGGCAACCGCATTGGACAACATAGCCAAAGGCATATAATCAATATGCTCAGAAATTCCAAATGGCTACTGCACTACAGGAGCTGTGATGAGGCAATACAGACATGGAGAGTTCCACATAACTCTCTCCCTTCTCCGCTGCTGCTACTCCTGTGGCATCTTTTTTCTGCTATAGCAGGAAGGCCCCTCTAAGTATAATAAAGCAAGATCTGCAATAACACAATATCCATATCCTGTTAAACCATTGCTTGAATTAATATGGCTTTATAGAATAAATAATAATTATCTGGGTTCACATAGCATGCTAACCTATAAACTAATATTTCTAATATTAATATTAAAAAAGTCACATGTGGCTTAGTGGGATGTGGGAACCCAAGCTTTATGTGTTTGTTACCTGGAACTCCTGAGTGACTCCAGTGTTTCACCTGTCATTTGACTACATACGTCCTCCTATTGAGTGTAAGGAAAGTATTTTTTGAATATAAGATTCAGAGTTTGATGACAACATGGAGAAGAATAAGTAAAGGGGTAACAGCATAGACATTACATACCAGGCAGGGTATATACTTGGATTTCATAATCTCCACCCTTATGCATTTTGTATTTTGCTGCATTGTTTGTGCTGTATGAGTGTAATCATAACTCTAAGGGATCTTCTTCGTTTGTTTTGCCCTACAACCAAAAGCAAGTTTTAAAAATTATTCTCTTTTTCTTCACTGAACTCCATTAGGCAACAACCTTTCATCCATGCTGTAATAGCAACAAGAGTGACACTCACAGAATAATAAATACAATTTAACATCATGCAAGTACTCCAAGGGAAATGTTATTTGAACACCTCATCTGGCTCACAGCACTTTTCAGAGGATTAAAGCATCTGATCTGCTCAATTCTTTAGCAAAAATTACTGTATGGTAGCCATGAAAGCATGTTATAGGAAACAAGTCACAAACTTCATGCATAAATGCTGAATATTTTTTTAAAAACACCAGTAAAGCCTTCAAAATTGTGAAAATAGTTCAGAACATTGTTTTTGATATATGAAGGGATGACTTGCATGTATATCAAATATCAAAAGTTGTGAGTGGAGAACACTGCTCTGACGTCCACTGATAACCAGTTTCATATTTGATATAAGTTTATTGGAAAAGAAGGGCTATAGAATTTAATGATTGTTATTAAATTGTATGTCACTCCATTGTCAGACATACATAAGTGGAACTGCCCCAATCTGTTAGCATGATGTCATATTAACACATCTCTTCTACTGGATAGATTTGTTGACATACTGGCAAAATGCTAAGGATAAGGATAGGATGGGAGGAGGAGGGAAATATCAAATCATATATTTCAAGGATTGAGAACATAATACTCTTCACATATTAGGGCTATGCCTTTCACAGTCTCTTGCAATTTTCCATGTTGCCTAAGTTTGAAGCTCAACACTGATGACAGCCAATATAAAGAGAATAAGTGAAGCAGGAAAGTAATAAATATATAAATGTGAAGCTGTGAAACATGGACAAAAAGGAAGCTGAGAAGTATTAATACCACTTTACAATGCCTTGGTAAGGCCACATTTGGAATACTGCATCCAGTTTTGGTCACCACGATGTAAAAAAGATGTTGAGACTCTAGAAAGAGTACAGAGAAGAGCAACAAAGATGATTAGGGGACTGGAGGCTAAAATATATAAGGAACGGTTGCTGGAATTGGGTATGTCTAGTTTAACGAAGAGAAGGACAAGGGGGGACATGATAGCAGTATTCCAATATCTCAGGGGCTGCCACAAAGAAGAGGGAGTCAAGCTATTTTCCAAAGCGCCTGAAAGCAGGACAAGAAACAACGGGTGGAAACTAACCAAAGAGAGAAGCAACCTAGAACTAAGGAGAAACTTCCTGACAGTTAGAACAATTAACCAATGGAACAACCTGCCTCCAGAAACGGTGAATGTGCCAACACTGGAAGTTTTTAAGAAGAAACTGGACAGCCATTTGTCCAAAATGGTATAGGGTTTCCTGCCTGAGCAGGGGGTTGGACTAGATGACCTCCAAGGTCCCTTCCAACTTTATCATTATTATTATTATTATTATTATTATTAACAGACTGAGAGTCTTTGAAATAAAGATAACTCTGAGAATCCTTGGAGTTGCAAAAGATAAAATCTTGAAGCCCTGGAGATGTACAGGAGAAACAATAAAACTGGAATATTTGGGTCATGTATTCAGAGGCAATTCTGTACAGTGGGCCCTGCTAGAAAGAAGAGTGAAAGGGGAAAAAAGTAAGGGACAACAACAATAACAAAAAATACAAAAAAGGAGTATCAATGTGCAAACTGATAATGATACCTACTTGGGTAATGAAACATCAGCAAAACTCACTGTTCCACCCTAAGGTACGTACAGACATTCTCTTCTATTGCCATTTACATAATTGGGCTTATCTAAATTAAGAAGATTGTACAGGAGTGGCACAAAAGCAGATAGAGAAGCCTCTTGAATGAAATTATTGAATGATATTGAATTAATAAAGCAGATATAGTCTGAGTCATTGCTATCCTTTACTTTAAATGCAGGAACAATTTCTTCCCCAGTCTTCGAATAAGTGACTTGTAAAGCTTGTATGTATTGTTTGTATTACTGCATGCTCATCATATAAGAGGAAACCTTAAAATACACATGAGACTAGTCTGTACATAGATGATCAGATGTCTCACTGCCTATTTATCTATGCTTATGATAGTTTATTGTTTATTATGAACTTCATAATTTGACTCTACCTGAGGTACCAAACTTGGTTGGCCAAATTAATTACAATATTATGAAAGTATTTATCTTTTTTTTTTTAAAAAGTTTTATTGATTTTCTAGTTTTACATTTAAGTATTTAAAAAGCAACATGGTGACTGGGTTAATCAATAATTCAATAACATACAAGTGTCTTTAGTACAGATCTCAAACTACCACATTAAATATTTCCTCTCTTTTTCCCTTAGTATTTACTGTCTCATGTTCAAGCTAATACAATTCTTATTATATCAATTAAGTAAAAATAACATTGTTACATTTATCAATAGTTTTAGCTTATACATATCCTAATTGCTTTAACATTCAATCTTTATAGACAATCAATATCCTGTAATTAGTTTTTCCCATCAATATTTAAATTTAACATTTAATATTTATAATTTCCAAGTTTTTGGTAACCAAAGTTTCCTTTATCACAATTCATCACAAAACCTAATGTTCAAAATGCATGTCCTATCTATTTGAATATATTCTATTTCTCACCATCTATATCATCTAGTTGATAATACAGTATAACATCCTTATATTCTACTAATTTCCAAATGTCTTAAATTTAATGACCAAAATTTCCCTTATTTCAGCACCAAATACTTCCTCTCTTTTTCTCTTAATATCTACTATCTCATATTTAAACTATTTTATCAACTACCGTACGTAAAAACATGTTTATTACATTTATCAATTTTTTTTAGCTTATATATATCTTAATTATTTTTACATTCAATCTTTATAGACAATATCGTATTTATTTGTTTTCCCAAATTTTTAATTTCCCATCAATATTCAAATTTAACTTTTGATATTTATACTTCCAAGTTTTAAATGACCAAAGTTTTCTTTATCTCAATTCATAGCATAATCTAGTATTCAAAATACACATCTTGTTTGTTTGAGTATATTCTATTTTAATTAATGACATAACATCCTCATTAATAAATCCAAACCCCAATTTTCTTCAGCCTTATTCTAGCTTTCTTTCTTTGCCAACTTGCTTTCCATGTCCGTGCTTTTAAATAATCAAATAGATCTTCCTCTGTTATTGTATATATTATTTGAAATAAAAGAGACCATCCAATCGCCATTCTTTTGGAACAACTAACAAATCATCTCTCTATTATTCCATCTCCCTGTAGTTGTCCTGGAATGTTTATCTTCCCTTTGGTCTGTTCTTCTTCTTGCTCCTCAGATTTCTTCTGGTTTATATAGAAAGTCTTTTCCATTTTCAGTGTTATCAGTCCCTTTTGTGGGTTTTCCATTAACTGTGTTTGTTGGTCCATTGAATCCTCGATCATAGTGTTTGATTGTTCCACTTCTTCTATTGTGTTCTGTGTAGTTGATTCTTTAATTGTAGTCAAAATTAGGGTTTGAATATCTAGGCTGACATCTTGTTCTTTTCTATAGCGTGTTATTTCGTCAAAAGCTGTAAGAATAGTTTCATGAATTGCTTTCAACATAGAAAGAATCTGTTCCTGATCTTCATCCATATTCAGGGGATGAAAAGAATTTTATCACTGGGTATAGAACACAGCTGAGTTCTCACAACTGATATCTGCCAAGGTTAAAGGAGTCTTATCTGTAGTCTGGGCTTCAAGCCAAGTCTCTTTTAGACACTAACAGGTTGTAGTATCAGATTTAGCCACAAGATGTCACCAATACCTTTTAAGGTTTTTTAAGTCCAAAATTTTTATAATTCTTTTTCCAATTTTACTTCTTTTTTGTAAGTAAAAACTCAAATCTTCAATAGGGATAAGAAATCTTTTGATCCCCAAACTTTAGAAACATATAAATCCAGTTAAAATAAAGTTATTCTTTCAACATTTTAAACTCCCCTGGATAGTCAGTCACCGCTGCTCTTAGAGGGTGGGATAGAATTTCCCTTCCCTCTCTCCACATGGGGGAAAATACTTTGGGCAGCTTATACAGGTAAAAAAGATAGTTAGGATTGAAGAGAGGTTCAGATCTCACCCAGTCTCATCCGCGCTGCTTTAGGAGTGCCTGGTGGTAAGTTTGACTTCGGCTGTCTGCAGCCTAGTGACGGGCCATATTTCTATGGCCGGTCTTTCGTCTGTCGGTTTGGAGGGCTGCGCCGGATCAAGCGGAAGGGCTACTGCCCTCCCACAATCAAGCGAGGATCCCCTCCTTGCTTGTCGTCCCTACAGGGTGACTTTCGACCTTTCCCGGGTTCTCCAGCAGTGCGAAATCGAACGTGGAAGACGGAGCTTGCCTTCCAGCGGCCGTGGCGGCCATGATGGCAAACCGGAAGTCCCGAAAGTATTTATCTTAATGTCCAGATTTAACTATGGTAATAATGATATAAGAGTTTGGACAGCCCTTCCACCCTTCCTTCAGCAATTAACAGTGAAGTAAACTATTCTGAAGACTTCCTTCAGAAAAAAAGAATTTATATCCCATTTGAATAGAACAAAAATACCTAATTTAATTTTTAATTCAATTTTATAATTGAAATGTTGGCAGCCTAAAGGAAAGTGGACAACAAACAAATAAATCTGAGAACATACTTTTTAAAAATGTTAAAGTCCACAATAAAATGACAAAACTTTTCAAGCAGATCATGGTAGAGCCAATGGTATAGTATTTATGATAACAGACTAAGTGTAAGGAAATCTTAGTTTAAATCTATCCTTAGCCCTGAAATTCACTCAATGACTTTCAATTGCGCTCTCTCTCTCTCTCTCTCTCTCTCTCTCTCTCTCTCTCTCTCTCTCTCTCTCTCTCTCTCTCTCTCTCTCTCTCTCTCTCTCTCCCTCCCTCTCTCTCTCTCTCTCTCTCTCTCTCCCTCCCTCCCTCCCTCCCTCCCCCAATCTAGTTTTAGCAAACTAATAAAATTCTCTCACGTTTGATTTAGTTAAGGTAATGTATATATTTTGAATCATATTATCCACGTCGTATATGATCAGACTTCTACATAAGAGTCATGGTCTTATTTTCTGTGTTATAAAGCCTTATTTCACTGTCTTTTTCCCAGACCTGTAATCCAGAAACTATGCTGAGGTGAGATGCAGAAAAAAAGATTAGCAAATGTATCACAATATTGTAATCAAATTTATCAATATTCAGAATAAATTTGCAGCAATACTGGCCAAAAAAACCTGACCGCTACAAGATTTATCATAAAGAATGGTTAGATAGGAATAGTAAGGAGAGAGATGGAAAAATAGAAATTTGCATTTAATGTTAACGGTCTATCTTGACTTCCATCATCTTGGATTTATAATAAAATTCCAACTTTCCCCTAAGGCTTTTGGCTGGAAAATCTGGGATCTATAGTCCCAAAACATCTGGACAGACCAAATCACCATTTGCAGCTTCCAAATCTGCAGTAAGTTTGCAGCAAAATGAAACAATATGAAGGTTTCTAAATGCATGCCACCTAGGCCGACAGTTGCTGGAATTTGGATATTTTACCCTTTTGACCCTGCTCTGTCATGCTCTCTAAGAGTGAAATAATATTCCAGAAGAACCATAATTAAGGTTTCGGTCTCTTGAGCCAATTGAGTTTTGGTATACCTAACAATTAATGTTTGTTGTACCCATGCTAACCACAGTGATCTAAATTGGGCCTGGTTTTTATTTTTTTTATTTTTTTTTTAACTTTTAACTTTTGCGGTTCCTTGAGGAAATTTTGGTAAGTGCACATTGCAATCTTAGTGACTCAAACAAGGAAACTAAATAATATTGCAAATATATTTAATAAGTTGAATACTCTGTAACAAAATAGATAAGGGAAGATATGAAAAAGAAAATCAGATAAGATGAGGAAAAAGGAGCACTTAGATACTGTAAAATGTTTTTTTTTATCATGGAAACATTATGACATTCCAAATGTCTTCATTTCTCCCTGTTTATTATTTTTTAGGGCCTTCACTTCATCTCCACAACTTAGAAGTGTTTAGCAGGGCAGTACTAACTTTATCAGTCCTCAGAAAGATTCTAGATATACAAATAGTTGATGTAGGCCACGACATCATAACTGCCGCCAATCATTAAATCTTTCACCCACAGGTTTATTACTACAATGCCATGGAGCTCTTGCATCTAAGAAGGTTTTTTTTTTTAACAATTGATCTTCCTTCCTTCACTGCCATCTCTCATAAGGCAGCATTGAAAGGAATCTGAATTCCAAACCGTTAGAAAAATATAGTTACCGTAGATACATGGCTTGTAAAAGGGGACCAGCAACTTATTTTTACTTTTGTGGATACATACTAGGATTAGAGACCAACCCGTAGCTACTGGTCAGCTTGGAGGCAGCTGCAGCAAACTATATACTTGCAAAACATAGACACACCTATGATTATGATCAAGATTACAGTGCTATTAATATCCACCAGTGTTTGAATATAGTAAAGTATTTTGGAAGCATACTAAATTAATAAAATCTGTGTTGGCATGGTCTAACAAGCATATAATGGCAAGCAGAAAGGTTTCATATGTTTAAAAAATGCGTCCTGATTTGAGGGAGGGGAATTAAATCTAGAATCCTTTCTAAATATGTGTGCAGACAACTTTAAGTTCCCAGTCTTTGAATGATTTCTAAACTTAACAAAAAATTTGACGGGGAAAAGAAAAATGAACTGTTGGACTAGTGCTCATACATGAATCTGTATTCTATCTAAGTCTGATGAAGTTTGAACATTACTGTCTTCAAATATGACAGAATCTTGATTTATTTTCTAGTAAACTGCAGCTAAAACAGGTGGCCTTGAGAACATTCAATTATAACAACTGTAATTCATTTATTAAGCACATGTTTGCCTTCAGAAGTCTCTGATTCAAACCTTGAGTTTAATCTCTATATAGGGAAAGGCTTCCCTATGTTTCAGAGGCATCCTTAGTTGAGAAATGACTGCATTGAGCCCTAAGCCAGAGAAAGAATAACCATATTTTCCTTGTGCAATGTGTAAACCCCAAAAATAATTGACTGGCAAACTCATGGAAGAAGAAAAATGTTTTGGTCAGATCTTGCCATAATGATCTGAATGAAGAATAATTCATTCTTTTTCCTTCAAAATCAAACAGAAGGGCTACCTTAGCTTGTGCTTTTAGGCAATCATCCAGTTGGGCTTGAAAAATTAGAGGACTCAGGACCAGTTCTGGGAGAAAAACCCTCTATATGTAGAATTCTTCTAAGGATTGGGCTGGAGAGAGGTTAAAATTATCTAATATTTATGATTTTGAAAATATATACGAATACTGTATATTATAGTGAATGTTCAGTCGGACCATCATGCCATCTTTAATGTGTCCCTTTTCTGCATAAAAGAAATGCCAAGAATCAATTGTGCAATAATACGTTCAACTACTAAATTTATTTATATCGATCTTTTTTTTTTTTTTTGCTTATGTGTTTCTTCTGATTAATTTGAGTGGCTTCTAAATAGTCCCATAAAATTACAGTACAAAAAAGTAAGTATTACAAGCAATCGGTAACAGATAAAAAATCTAAGGGCATAAACAACAACAAGGCCTAAGACATTTCCATATTCCTCTGTGAAGAGCCATGTTTTCATATCTAATAGGGTGGGAGTAGGGCATATTTGTGGGGGTTGGTGATTCCAGAAACAGGGCCATCATTGAGAAGATTTGAGATCAAGGTCCCTTTTGGATGATGTTCCCTCAAATTTAGTAGCAACTTGCTCTCATCACTACATCTTATTGGACAGGCAGATTCTACTTAGAGCAGGGGTCCTCAAACTTGGCCACTTTAAGACTTGTGGACTTCAACTCCCAGAATTCCCCAGCCAGTAGTTGAAGTCCACAAGTCTTAAAGTGGCCAAGTTTGAGGACCCCTGACTTAGAGAAATGCATTTATGTTCCTTAAAAAATAATTGGAATATTCCTATCATCTATATACAAGGCCAATTAATTAATTAAAACCTCACTGCTAGCTATAGAAATACTATTACTGGTATTAAAATCTATGTAACAATTGTTAAATAAGCATATACAACATCCAGTTATTAGTAGTTAGTGTAAAAAGCTTACTTAATTTTCAAGGCTACTTTAAGCAGAATATTGTTCACATATTAACAGTATCCCTGAGGCAAGAAAAGAAAAGGTGAATATTACATTAACTAAATATGAGCCTGCTAAATAGTTATTAGTTCATAAGTTAGAGGTTATTAAATCAGTTTTGGCTCTTACTGATTGTTTCAACAAATACCGTACTTATCAACCTGACCTGTCTTGCAGCTCTTCCAACCTACCTTATCTGATGTCTTCTCCTTCTACTACTTTTTCTCAGCTTTGCCAAGACTAGAATATTTTTTTCTAGTACATTATCTGCTTCTATCATATGCTAACAGTGTAGGAATTTCTGCTTGCTGACTGTTGCTTCAGGAGAGTAGTAAGACTTTTTTTTTTGGTCCAGACTTACCTGGCTTTTGCTATTCTTTTTCACTGCCACCCAATCTATCATTTGAAAGCATCGTTTTTTCTTTCACTTTTTCTCAATGTTTGACTTTCAATGTTTAAAGCAAAGCAAAAAACAACAACTGTTGCTTTAACTATTCTAACTTTTTTGAGTGAAACAAATTATGTCTTTTGCATTCTTCCCTGGAATTACCGTAATCTTTCCTACTGCTGTCCTTTTTCATATATATCCTTGAAAGGAAAAACAAAAGAAAAGGAAACTGCGACTTTCACTTCACTTCTTTTCTGTAAGTTCACTATGCATGTAAACCGGCATTACATATATTTTAATTAATTAACCATCATTTCCCATAAAAATGGAAGGGATGAAAGATACCTCGGAGATTATCTTTAGGTGGTTGTAATCTCCAGTTATTGCTATGTCTATTTTGTCGTCTATGCATTTTATTCCTTCATTGTATTTGCAGTATATCACCACCCGTCTCACAAACATATTTTGCCTACATGATTTTCTACTATGTTTATTATGTTCTTTGTTACTTTTTGAAAACAAAATCATACCATCTGCATATCTCTTATAGATATTGTTTCAATTTCCATTTCAGGATGTACTGTCATCTCCTCCCTCCCGTCATTATTAACATGTAATGATGTACAAGTTATAGGCACAATATACATCTTTGTTTCATTCCCTTTCATATTCTGATCTCTGATTTTAATTCTTACCATAACTTCTTGTTTATCATAAAGATTCCTCAGAAGAATAATCAGGTGTTCTGGCAAACCCATTCATTAACCTTAATATTTTCCACATTCTGGCATGATCAACAAAATCAAAGGCCTTGTTGCAGTCAATGAAACAAAAAGAAGCTTTTTATGTTCTCTTGCTCTCTATTATCTGGTTTATATTAGTTCTCTGATCTTGTGTCCCTTGCCATTTTTTAAACAAGCCCACTCATTTTGCACTGTTCTCTGCACATTTGGCTCTGTTCATGAAGCAAAACTTTGCTTTTGTGAAGAATTAATGCAATAGTTTGGTAAACTGCACATTCTTTCATACAACCTTCTCAGGTTTGGTATAAACACCAAACTTTCCAGTCTCTACTAGACCACACTATCTTACCCATGCTTGTTGACACCAGGACTAATAAATACTTTAAAGAATTTTTCTCATTAAAATTAACACAACTCCTAAAACAATAACTCATTTTTCTCAGGCTCACACTGAAGCTTCTTCTTCTGTATCTTCCATGCATCCATCCATCCAGTGACGAACTGAATATACTAGGGGCACCTATCAGAGTGTGCACTGTTGTGTTCTAAACCAATAGAAGTTTCTCAGTGGTCTCTGAGGGCAGCCCCATGTAGAATGCATTGGAGTAATCAAAACAGAAGGTGATCAAGGCATGAATGGCCGTGAGCAAGGCCTTCCAGTCCTGAAAAGGGTGCAATTGATGCATTAGACAAATCTGTGTAAAGGCCACGCCTCCAACCATGGTTGCCATCATCTCTTTAAGCAGGAACTGTGTCTAGGAGGACCCACACATTGTACACCAGCACAGTCCAGGGAGGTTCCATCCCATCCAGAGTTAAAGATGAAATATAATCTGGACCTGGAGGGGGAGCAAAAATCCATACCCCACTCCTTCTTGTTGAAGGATTGTCAAAGCCAGTTCTTCCTCATCCAGATCCTTACAACCTCCGGACACTCAAGCAACACCGCCACCACATCACTTTTCTGGCTATGGGTAGAGATATACAATTGAATCAGTGGTGGGATTCAAATATGTGAACAACCGGTTCTCTGTGTGGATGCCGCTTCCGGAAGTCCATTCTGGGCCTGGGCAACAAAAAATTAGCTTCCAGTTCTGCTGAACTGGTACGAACTGGTTGAATCCCACCACTGAATTGGATATCATCAGGTTAGCCCCAAGAAACCTAACCACTTCTTCAAGAGCAACCAACTCAAGCTCTTCCCAGATAACACGGCTCAGACTTCAAAGGCTCTGCCCAGCCAGAGTCCAACTCCAAATGAAGTTGAGCAATTCTACCGGACAGATGCTGACAATCTTCCTCACAATTCCTCACAGACAATCTACAAAGGCTCCCATCCTCCTTATCCAGGAGGGACCTGGTTACCTGAAACAGCTAGTTGGCTACCTGTAGATGCAATAAAGGTGAAAAAAATAATTGCACTAAATCTCTCCAAGCTTTATTTGAAGAACTCATTTAATAAGGCAATTTATTTCACTAGTTGACATCTCTTACTGTCAAGACATTTCTTCCACTATCTAACCTAAATCTGCTTCACTCCCATTTCTACATGACAACTCTTTAGATGTATGAAATTGTTAACGCATCTCCTCTCAGTCTTCTCCTCTGCAGGCTAAACATACCCATTTCCTTTTACCATTCCTGATATGGCTTTGTTTCCAGTCTCCTCACCATCTTGGCAGGCTTCCTCTGAAGTCACTTCAGTCTCTTGATGTCATTCTTGGACTGTGGTACCCAGCAATGGTATTCAAGTGGGCCTGGCCAAAACAGAGTAGAATGACACAATTACTTCCTATGCTCTGGACTTCCTATGATTTGGATATTCCAAAACAGAATTTGCCTTCTTAGCATTATACTGTTAGCTGATGTTTGGAACCTACTAGCATAACCCAATCCTTTATACATATATACTTTTGCCCTCAATTTTCCCCCTGATGCAGATAATTGCATTTCTGCCTGTTCAGCCTTCCAGAAAAAATTCAAAAACTTTGACATATGTTCTGTTCCAAAGTGTTAACTACTTCTTCTGGTTTTAATAGCTTGCATATCATTCCCTCAACCCTTTCATCCATATTCAACAGCCCAAGGCCTAACAGAGGGCCCCATGATACTCTACTCAATATTACTTTCCAGTCTGAAATGGAGCCATTTATGAGTACTCTCTGGGTGTGGTCATTCATTAATAGTTGTACTCTTTAACTCATTTCATTCATGAGGATATCATAAGAGAATTCACTGAATGTTTTGTTGAGGTCAAGATATACTGTGTCTAATGCATTTTCCCAATTTATTTAGCTAGTAATTATGTTGAAAGGGGAGATCAGCTTAATCTGGTATAATTTGTTGTGAAAAACTCATGTTGGTTCTTGTTAATTATTGCATTCCTATCCAAATGTTCACAAACATACTTTTTAATACTCTGCTCCAGGATCTTGCTCATAAACAGTAGATGTCAAATTGATAAGTCTATAATTTTCTAGTTCCTTCACCTTCTTTTTGATAAGAAAAAAAGGGCAACATTTGCTCTTTTCAGTTTTCTATGATCTTACCAATTCTACAGACATTCTCAAAAAGTAGAGTTTGCATCTGTGCAAATTCTGCTCCCCCGTTGTAGTTCTTTCCATATCCAAGGATGTGAGTCATTTGGCCCTGGAGACTTCAGTTCATTAAAATCATCTAAGTGTTCTTTTATTCATTCTTTGTCTGCCCTAAGCTGCAGCTTACAACAGGTACAACATTATGAACTTTTTGAGAGAGAAAATTAAGACATTCTGCCTTACTGATACTCCCTATTATCAGTTCAGCCTTTTCTCCTCCCAACAGACCCACAGCGTCTTTTCCTTTGCTTTGCTTCTTAGTGTGTCTACAAGGTCTTTCTGGTTGTTTGGGGCATTTTTTGCAAGTCTCAGTTTATTCTGAGCTTTAGACTTTCTGATAAAATATCTGCACTTTCTGGTGATTGCCTTGTATTCTTGTTTGGTTGTAAGCCCTTTCAATTCTCTTTAAATATCTCTTTTTCTTTTCAGAAATGTAAAAGGATGTATGTTTTATCTGCAATGTCTCCCATTTTTCATTCTAATAGGAACTGTTTGCAGTATCATCTTTGGTGGAATTTTCCATTCTTTTACACCGAAGGATTTCTAGCCATTGGATCTGCCCTCCCTTCCATCTGATTTCAACAGATCCAGCTATTCTAAGTATACACATAATGAAAGCAATGTTAGCATGGAGAGGTACAGTGAATGCCATTGTATAAACTAGCCTGATTGTGGTTATTTTCCACCTAGGCTACCATTTCAGATTTCATTATTTTTGTTGTTGTTGTTTTAATGTAGTTATTAATGGCGGGCATGCTCAATTATGCAGGAATGGGGATTTAAAATAAACATGGTACAGCCATTCATAGGTATGCAGTAAAAAAAAATGGCTGATGGCTATCCCAAGTCCAGTGTTTCTCAACTTTGGCAACTTTACAATGTGTGGACTTCAACTCCCAGAATTCTCCAGCTAGTGTTGCTAGCTGGAGAATTCTGGGAGTTGAAGTCCACATATCGTAAAGTTGCCAAGGTTGAGAAACACTGCCTAGTCAGAGATCAAAGGACAGTATATGTGTGCATGTTTCAGGGTGTGGGAGGAAATGCTGAAAAACAAATTATACAGCTTTAGTCCACTTTGCTTGATCAGAGTTCTATTACTGGAATATATATGACTCAGTAGCACCAAAACAGCACTTGCAACTCTATTTGGGGAGTGGAAGGAGGCACCGAATCCTGCCAGAAGAATGTGGGTTGTCCTGGATATTGCATAAGTGATCCAAATCTACAACAGAATTCCATCCCCAAAATCTCAGTAATGAGAGCTCCCAAGTGCTGTACCGATAACAGTAGATCAGGTAAGTTATGGAATATCCAGAGAATAACAGAATTGGAAGGGTTCTTGGAGGTCTTCTAGTCCAACCCCCTGCTCAAGCAGGAGACCCTGGCCTATACCATTCCAGACAAATGGCTGTCCAGTCTCTTCTTAAAAGCCTCACTGATGGAGCACTCACAACTTCTGAAGGCAAGCCATTCCACTGGTTAATTGTTCTCACTATTAGGAAATTTATCCTTAGTTCTAGGTTGCACCTCTCCTTAATTAGTTTCCATGCATTGTTTCTTGTCCTGCATTCAGGTACTTTGGAGAATAGGTTCTCTTCTTCTTTCTGGCAGCCCCTGAAATATTGGGACACTGCTATCATGTCACACCCCCCCCCAATCCTTCTTTTCAGTAGACTAGACAAACCCAATTCCTGCAACCATTCTTCATATGTTTAGCCTTCAGTCCCCTAATCATCTCTGTTCCTTTTCTCTGCACTCTTTCCAGAGTGTCTACATCCTTTTTATAATATAGTGAACAAAACTGGATGCAGTATTCTAAGTGTAGTCTTACTAAGACTTTATAAAGCAATACTAATACTTCACATGGCTTCTATCTCTCTATCTCTTTCAGGAATGATGTGGGTCTATTTTGAATTTTTATGTTTCACTGATTTTCAGACAATGTAAACAACCATAAAACAGGATATTTTTATTTGCCCAAGAGCAATAATTTTGCAAGGCTGTAAAATTTACCCTATTTTAAAATTAGGATTAGGTAACTTAAAGTATGGTTTCAATCAAGACACCAGGACAAAATAAAGTTAGAAGTGCCTCAAACTATGCCTACAGTTTAGTAAAATAGATGAGCAGTTATAATGTTAATTTTAGTAGTTATATATTGTTCATAGCAGAATTAATAAATAAGCTCAATGGTATCAGAATTGTTTTGGTTTTGAAAAAACATCAAGTAAATAAAATATACACTTTGAAAATGGAATTTTATATCAACTCAGTATTTACAAATATTTAACTATCACTTGGATGTTATTTTGACTTATCTCTGCTCATATTAAACAAAATATGATACACAGTTCTGATACAACATTCCCCCAATCATTACTCCCACCCTCATCTCAATGTTCCATCCCAATATTCCTGTTGGGAATATTAAAAGGTAAAAGGATTCCTGTACATAGTAATATATACACACCCTAAAATTTATTTACTTTTTATATGCATAATTTTTTTTAAAAATCATCATGTAAGAACATGTTTATTATGTGATGCAAATTAGCTAAAACAAGAAATCACACTGATTTTTTCCTAGTCCATTTGTGAATTCAAGTATGGTATAGAATGAAAGCTTTATAAAAGAAACCATGGGGATTAACCAGAGACTAGATATTTAGAAATTTCTTTAGAAAAATCTAGTATCCTGTCTTTGCATAGACAGAAAAAAGAAACGCATACCAAACACTATATACAACACTTTAGAAAGATGATCTGGAGTTAGAATGATAGAGTTATAAGGTCTTTTTTGTTTTCAAATTGTCTCTGGGTTTTCTGTAGAACCACTCAATTTTTCTACAGTTTTTCATTTCTTTTTCTCATAAGAACAGTTCGAAATTGTGCTTTTAATATCTTAATTTTTAGGAACTTCCACCCATTTTAAACTACAGCCTTTTTCATGCTATTCTCTTCAGCAATTTATTAGTAGTAATCTTTTGCAGTATCTTTTGCTTTTTTTCTCATAGAACGCCCAGAACAGAGTTCCACCACCGTTTTTGGATGGAACCTTGTAGGGTAGGCAAGGCAGGTTGTATGACATGTGTGAGTTCCGGCACCTTTTTTTTTTTTTTAAGAAAAAAAGCACTGTGCAGTATTATTGTTAAAAATTATCTTCTAACTGGATTAGTTATTTGAACGTAAAATTAAAAAGATGATTTGTCATATTATCTTATTTTTCCCTGCACTGTACTGTATGCCATTCCATTGTATATTTTATTTTATTGTCTTTGCATCTGAAACTATCTAAATAAATTTGAAATTATGAAAGAAACAAAGGATTTAAGAGACTCTTAAGATAGTAAGACCTATGTGAAAGAATTGGAGAAACCTCTTAATCATTAGAATCATTGAGCAAGGTAGAAGTATCCCTTGGGTGTTACTGATTTCTTTCCAAGGTTATAGGAGACAGATTTTTCAACACAGTGTCAAGAATGATGAAAAGCATTAAAAGGATAAGGAATACTTTTTAACCTTAATTTTGTAATCACTGCCTAAAGCTCCACTAGAGTCTTTTCAACACATTTCAAACAAGAAAGGAGTACAGATGGTTGTTTCTTTTATTATTTCCTAATTCTTAAAGAGTTAAACTAATTCATGCCCGCACTTTTTTTTTTCTCACAATAGGATAATTGGGACTCAAACTTGGAACCTGAAGGACTCTGATGAATAGGCATCATTTAGCCTCATGAAATAATGAACTTGGACACAAGTTAATTCTGAGCGCACTCAGGAATAGCTTAACCTTGTAGATATCTCACAAAATAGAGCCTGCTTACCACTATTTTTCTGAAATTAAGCATAGTTAAAAACAAATAATATTCTTGTCCGCCAGATCAAATCATTGAACCATCTGCTTTTCTGAGTCTATGTAATTCATACAGAATTGTATTTTCAGAACAATTCTGAGGTGACTGCTGATTGCACTAACCTCGAGGGAGGTCACAGTGGAGCATTGCTGAGTTCAAAGCAATGACAAAGAAAAGCTGTGTTTTTTTTTTTAAGGAAAGGCTAAAAGAAAGCCTTTGGAGAATTTCTGTTCAAATTATCTCTCCAGTTAGGAAAAGGAAACATCTTTAAAAGTACTTAAGTACCAAGTGAGTGACCCTTCACTGTTGGAAGGTTGCCTTACTAATGATGCAAAGAAGAAAAACAGCCCTTTCTGGCAGACTTGTTTCGTGCCAGACAAAAAAAAGTTCAAAATGCCTGCTCAAAATAAATATAGCTTGGAAACCTGGCAGAAGAAGGCAATCTGACAGCCAAGAGTTAGCTCATCCTGGGGGGCAACCCAGGAAGACTTGTACTTCTTATCCCCCATTCCAGTCTGCAAAATAGCCTTGTAATTGCTTCTAATCCAGATGTGTGGGTATGGATGCGAACAAGAAACAGCATGAATACAAGAGCTGCTGCATCCTTTTGGACTATATTCCTGGGGGACAAATTTTCAAACAGAAGCACGTTTTCAAAATGCTACGTGTGGGGAGTAAAAAAAAAAAGAATTACATCCTCAATTGTGCTGAGTTGCTGTGATAGTGTCAAAAGAAAGCATGAAATAAAAATAAAGCCATGGAAAATAGGAACATTGGGGGAAGCAATAGAATGAATTGTGTAGTGATGGTGGCGTGAACTGTACTGTGCTAAGAAGACTGCAAAAAGCATTTTGATTGTGCTAATAATAGATCAGTGTACTACAATTTTAAAATATCACTGTCACCTGTTTTTGTCAATAACAAATATCCAAGTTGTTACCACCACTCCATTCCCCCCATAAATAATGTAAAAATATATTATTTTACCTCTTCTGATTTTCTAAATAGATTGAAGTGCAGTTGGGGGTATCTTCAAAAAAAGTTTATAGCATCATCTAGACAAACAAAAATCAAAAAAATTTGGAGCATTATCTGAAAGTAGGAAAAACAAGGTGAGGAGCTGAGGTAAAAAAAGTCAGAATGAAAATGAGTTTCTGAGAAGAAAGGAAGGAAGTCAAGAAGGTGAGAATTAAATTGAATTGAGGATTCCAGAAAGATTATATACAATAGTCAATATTCCCCCCTCCCTTCGCTGATCAATCCTTTGTATTTGTATCTTATATTTCAATATACCGAGCACACAAATTGCATGCCTCTAAATGTACTTTACAGTTATTTACGGATATAATGATTTTTCTGAAATCTGGTGCTCACCAGTTTTGTCGTATTACAACTCTTCCCATTTCTATAGTCAACAGAACTATGAAGCTTGGGTAAGCTTCATTAAAAGCCCATAAGCTCAATTGTTGTCGAGCTAAGATTGAATCATGCACATAAAATTAAAAAGAAAAAAGCTCCCCAAAACTGCATCCAAAAATTAAAAATCTAACAAATACCCACATATTAATGAAAGCTATAAAAGTATTGTTAATTAATTATGAGCCCTCAATTTTGGAAAGTGGAATCAATTCCTCCAAAAATTCTATAATGTGATGAGATCATACTTATTGTTTGGTAGCTGATTAAATGCTCCTTATAAAATAAAACAAGAATTATACAATCTCTTTTTTAAGATCAGATAATCTTAATTTAATTTAAAAGTGCAGCATATGTTGTTCTAGAGATTTATCAACTATCGAAGTCTCTGACGTGATAATATGCTATTTTAGTCCCACACAATCTAATGTCCATCATAGTCTAAAAAAAATACCCAACATTCTTTTTCTGTTTTGTTTTATCTTCCTTTCCCTCAAAATTAACCAAGATTTTTGACCCGGAAGCTACAAAGTTGGAAAAGCTGAAGCATGGTAAAGAGCTCCCAAAATTTGGCTTATTGCAATTATTAAACTTCTTATAGTTTGCAGCTGTTTTGCATCTCCTCTTTTTTCTCCTCTTTTGGTTCATCTGATAAATTTTACCTTAAACATATCAAAGAAGTAGCCATGCTTGAACTAACTCCCTAATGTGATTAATGTAAGGAATTTCCTAAGGAACAAAATTCTTGAGCCACTTAAAAATGAACCAATTAAGTATGGCATCTACTTTAATGAACTTAAGTCTATTTCAAGAGCATAAAATATTACCCTGAGAATATTACTTTGTGCAACTGATGAAATGTACTCTGGTCTGCACAGCGTATGTCACAACTAGTTGGTTAGTTCTTAAATTATGATAAGACACTTATTTCTTTTTGCTTCGATACAGATGTCAACTTGTTTTGAAATGATTGCTAGAGAGTGCTTTTTTTGTAAAAAAAAAAAAAAAAAAAAAAAAGGTGCCGGAACTCACACACGTCATACAACCCGCCTTGCCTACCTTACAAGGTTTACCTTCGTAGTTGAAAAAAAACAACCCTTCAATTTTTAGTGTACCTAAAAGACTAGGATTTTGTTCAAGGTAAGTTAATACTATTAATGTTACCATGCATTGTGTGGCTTTAAATTACAAGAAGGCATTTTATTCATCTTTTGGGACATTTACCACTGGCATACTCATTTAATGAGTGGAAATGTCAGCTTTCTATGTGGAATGAAATTGGCCCAATAAAACAAAATTTGGTTGCTTGTAAAAGATTGAATTATTTTTAAGAAGTTGTCAAACAAGGTGGAAAAGTTTACATTTGGAGTTTAATATGGATATTGACTTGAAACAAATTAAAGTTGAAACTTTGTCAGTGAACAGATTACTTTTAATTTACCTTTAAGTTAAACCCAATTTAATAAATAGATCTGATTAAACCTCATACTGTAGGTCTACCTTTACATCTGACCAATACATAATTAATATATATTATTATTAATAATAATACCTCCAAATCCCAAGACATTGGCTTTATTCTTATTCTTCCCCTCTGCAGTTTGAATATCAAATATAAAAGACTAAAAAGAGATTTTCGTAGACATCCCAGCCTTTGAACTACCCAAGGAACTGAAACAGCAAAGTTTTGCTGTCAGGCAAGCTTCCACACCAGCCGCCTTTCTTTCCTCTCACTTTGTCTCTTTTTAACCTCATACCCCAATTTTTGTAAGGGAAGGCAAAAGGCTCACTCACTCTCTCGTGAAAGAGGGCCTCCATGTTTATGTGTCTCCCACCACCACCATCGGCTTCCACACCACATGGTCCGACCCAGCCAATCAAGCCACGCTCTGGCTGTGGTGCTCCGGCGCCTCATGGCTCCTCCTAGAGGAGGCAGACAGTGCCGGAGGGTATCCCACTAGCACCGTACAGCCAGCAGGGCATTTTCAAAAGCAAACGAGGAAAGGAATGGCAACAATAGGAAAAGAATGCAACTCTGGAAAATCTGTCGAAAAAAGGTGCGTTCTATGACAAAAAAAGCCCTGCTAGAAAGTATTCAGAGCAGTTTAATTTTGAAATCACTATTGTTAAGTCTCCTTTTGATGATATTCACCATTTGTTCCCTAAAGATTCCAGTATTTTAAGACTCTCCACAGATGATCTATAGGACATAATTTTTGGTGCCAGTCAACATAAATAGCAATTGAATTCAAGGTCAAATTGACTAAACTCAAGATAAATACTGAGTTAAAGTAGCCAATATGAATTTTGTAAAATGAGATCATGTTAAACAAATACCTTAAGCTAGAAGATCTTCCATTAATAGAGCACTGAAGTCATTTTGAATGATACCTTCTTAAAGGTTCTTGAAAAATAATGCTGCCATGGCATAAACAAGAAATTATTTTTACTAAGCAGGAGATGGTTAAACAAGATGTCGAAATATAAACAGTCATTTTTATAATGGAAAGAGGTGAAAAGTAATGTGACCTAAAGCATCTGCTCTCCGCAGTATATTTAATGATCTGGAAACCAGTCAACAAAAGACATTTTCACACCATCATCCTTTCCATTCCCCAACCTCTCAACCTTTTCATTTCCATTGACCTCAAAGAGCTGAGGGGGAATGAGCAGAAACTTCATTCCGTCAACCACCTCTGAACTACCCACTGATCCTGAAAGAGCCAAATTTCTCTCAGATCATTCCACCGAAAAATAAATGTATAGTAATTCTTCCACTTTATGCTCTTGGTTTATACTGTGTGCATCTGTTTAGTCAGATCCCCCAAATAAACATATCTGAGTGGTTGCTACTGTATATGGAATTGGACAGCCATCTTCCTCTTAAATGACCTAAAGAACATGCAAATGAAACAAGATTAGGCAATAGTATCCATGCTGCATTTTCAGATAACCTGCATACAACTGGGGAAAAAAAAAGACTTATTCCAAAACAGACAAATCATGGGAATACAAAGATCCAGAATTGATTCTGAATGGCTGCTATAAATCTGTGGGTGGGAAAAAGTAGTATACCAAGATCTCTACAGCTCTGACTCTTCTTGTTTTGTCCTGTGCCTGCAGAAGCAGGCGCGGAAAGTTGCAAGAGTCCCGGGCATTTGCAAAAGCTGCCCGGGACCAGACTGAGCGGCACCGGCCTTGTGCGCATGCGCAAGGCGGGAAAGGACTGCCTTATGGTTGGTTGGAATTGCCCGGGGATCAGAGGGTATATATAGAGAGGCTTGCGCGCCTCTGGGCTTGTCGTTGTTCGTAGATTGGAAGCAGAGAATAAAGACTTGTTAGAAATGCTTCGTCTCAAGTGCCATTATTCTCCGGACTTAACACTGGCGACGAGGGTGGGATCCAGTCTATACAGCTAGGGAAGCTTGAAGACTCACCCAAAGAAGTCCGGAAGAGGAAAACGGCGTGGAAGTCAGCGTTTATCCTGCCAGTACGAAATCGCTGGAGGGTGCGTGTGGCTGAAGAAGACTTTGATCCTCGATCATGGCGAAAGTTGGGCGTTTAGCGGAATTCGACGTCTCTCACCCCGAGAGGTGGGAATCTTATGTTGCAAGAGTCGAGACTTACTTCCGCGTAAACCAGATAAGAGAGGAAGGCTTAAAGGCTGCCACAATGTTGTGCGTTTGTGGGCAAGACGCCTTTGAGATCGCCGAGAACCTAATCGCCCCGACCTCGCTGGAAACGGTGTCATACTCCGATCTGAAGAAAGTTTTAAAGGAACACTTCCAGCCCAAGCAATCTGTCATGGCTTGGAGGCACACATTTCAGCAGAGGGATCAGCGAGCTGGGGAATCAGCAAAAGAATATGTTGAGGCTTTGAGAAGAGCAGCTAAACGGTGTGATTTCAAGGACTTAGAGGAAAGACTGCGTGATCGTTTTGTGTGCGGACTGAGGAACAGAGACTTACAGCAGAAGCTGTTCACTATGGAAGATGTCTCTTTCCAATATGCTCTGCGAGAGGTTTCAGCAGAAGAATCTGCAAGTGGAGTGGTCAAGAATTTGCGGCCCACTCGAAGCGCTCCAGTGACTGCAACCATTCACAAGGAGGTGGACAAGCGGTACCAAGCAGCTGGGAGGAGGTTCAAAGATCGTCAGGACAAGGGCCCAGCTGAGGTTCATTGCTTCGGATGCGGGGGTCGCCACAAGCGAGCGGAATGTCGGTTCCGTTCCACTATTTGTCGAGCGTGCGGAAAGAAAGGCCACATCGCTGCGGTCTGCCTGGGTCGACAGAAGGAGTTTCTACAAAACAACATGATTCGCCACGCTACCGCGGCTCCTTCACACCCTTCTACCAAAGGTGGTGTCCATGTTGGGCGCAGCATTATTTTATCTAGGGGGGAGGGGTGTTGTGTCCCGTGCCTGCAGAAGCAGGCGCGGAAAGTTGCAAGAGTCCCGGGCATTTGCAAAAGCTGCCCGGGACCAGACTGAGCGGCGCCGGCCTTGCGCGCATGCGCAAGGCGGGAAAGGACTGCCTTGTGGTTGGTTGGAATTGCCTGGGGATCGGAGGGTATATATATAGAGGCTTGCGCGCCTCTGGGCTTGTCGTTGTTCGTAGATTGGAAGCAGAGAATAAAGACTTGTTAGAAATGCTTCGTCTCAAGCGCCATTATTCTCTGGACTTAACACTTCTAGTTAAATAAAACTGAAGTGTGTCTTCCCATGATGCATAGTTAATTAATGGAAGTCAGTGACACATCATACATACATACATACATATGCAAACACACTGTACATATGTATGCATCATACCATTCTCTTTTGGGGCAAGCAATGTCATACAAAATGCAGGAAGTATGAGAAATTATTTTTTGAATAATAATTCCCACTGTATTCAATGCTGATTTTTCACCTGACTATACACTTCTGTATAATGAAGTGGGCAGAAGTCTGTTCTTGGACACAGCCATTTTCACTTTTGAAATTCATTCATTCCTGCAAATAGCAGTTTAGCTAGGATGTAAGTAGGTTAAATTCCGTACCAGTAAATACGAATAGCTTATAAGGTAGATTAAAGATAGGCCTGAGACTTGAAGACAGTGGAGATAGAGGAAAGGTAAATGTAATGAATCCTGGAAGTTTAAACTCTGCAGAAATACTGGCCTACAAATACAAGTGGAATAAAATAGGACCAACAATACAAAGAAGCAGTTGAGATCAATGTATACATTAAAGTAAAGGAATTCTAATTGTACCTAGCTTCACTTTTTCTTACATAGATGAGCTTTTTTTCCCCCCCAAAAAAAGCTTTTTTCCCCTCACTTGTCAGGAGTCACATAGATAAGTGCCCATCTTCTCTTGGAATGAAGGTCTAAGAGCAGAATCAAAAGAGACTTTCCTGGTCCTCTTTTTAAACCTATTGAGAAGGAAAATTCCCCGTCCTGATCAGTTCTTCAAAGTTTGATTTTTCTGGGGTCTGGTGGTGGTCTCTATCTAAACGGACAGTCAGGTTCAAATTTCCCCTTAACTCTCTTGGGTCTAACTCTAAGGCTTTGGGGAATGGAGTTTCTTCCCCTCCGCTACAACCTATCACTATCATTCCAGTACATATCTTAATCTTCTTTCAAGCATTTCCTCATTAGGTTTCATCACCAATCATTCTAT
>NW_015388136.1:177711-195844 GCF_001527695.2 Protobothrops mucrosquamatus
TCTCTCTCTCTCTCTCTCTCTCTCTCTCTCTCTCTCTCTCTCTCTCTCTCTCTCTCTCTCATAATTTTCTCATTTTCTGAAGCAATCTGTCAGCTCTTTGTGGTTGGGTAGGTCAAGAAATAGACCCTACAGAGATTCCAGACATGCTACTTAATTTTTATAGGTTATAATAGTAGAATCTTGAAAATCTGTCAAAAACATTCATTGCCTCCTTTTTAAAGGTAGGGTCAAGGCAACGCAGGTTTGAATCTTTTTCTCACACATCCTACTTTCCTGAGGTTAGCCAATTATTTCATGTGCCCCATTGCCAGCCAGAACTAAATTCTTCTTCACAATAATTTCCTTCTTTTCCCTTCAACCAAAGCTTCTTTCACTTCATTTTTCTATCAACTATCCTTTTTAATTGTTCCCGTTAGCGTAACTTCTCATACTTCTGTGGTATTCTATGACATAATTCTGTTCATGTTGTTCTAAATAACTTCACATTCTAATTCTTTATGTCTACTTTCTACTTATTCAGGTAGGAAATTAGTATACCTTCAAATAAGGTATACCTTCAATTAAGATATACTAAAGTATTTTCCACACAGGATTCATTCTTTAGCATCCTGCAGCCATTTTACTTTAATTTTTAAAATTTATTTTCTTCCATGTCCAGTTTTCCCAAGATCCGTCCAAACCTGCAAAAAAATGCTTTATCTCATATTTAAAAACGCTCATAAGCCTTGTATCTTTCATTGGTTATTTTTAATTTATTTATTTTTATCCCACCTTTATTGCTTTTACAAATAACTGAGGCAGTGAACATATTCAACACACTTTCCTACTCCTTTTTCCCCCACAAAAGCAACAACTCTGTGAGGTGGATTGAGGTGTGAGAGGGTCTCAAAGTCACCCAGCTGGCTTTTCATAGTTAAGGCAGAACTAGAACTCCCAGACTCCCAGGTTTTAGCTTGGTGCCTTAACCACTAGAGCAAACTGGCTCTATCTCAGTCTTTCATTACAATCAATCATATCAATCACACTTTTATATTTATATTCCTTCCTTTAATATATGGTTTACAGCTGAACCACTTATTAAAAACTAATAGCTCCCACAAAATAACTATCTTTTTTTAATTCAGTTTTTACTATTGAATGATCTAATCACTTTTTTCTGAATGATCTCTCTTGTTCTCACCCATCTACTCATGTTGCTTAACAGAATAACTTTGCCCGCAAATAATATTAATTTAGAATTTTGCAGTGTATTTGTCAAACTCAGCCTATATCAGTCTAGATCAACTAAACTCCTACTTTTTGACATATAATTTGGCCTATTATTTGATAAATACATTTTTAATCTTTATATAGAAGTGAAACCCATGTATTCTGGTAAAATCCAGAGCAATAGTAGGAAGAACATCAGTCACAATTCCAGATAATTGTGTTACATAGCTCTTATTCTAAGATCCTTTGCTATGCATTATTTTTATTCTTTGAACAAACCAGATCCAGAACACCAATATTTGTTCTTATAGCAAAGATGAAACCAATGTTGGTTGCAAATGATCATCGGTCAGCCTTGCCCTTAATGCAGCTTTATTAACTGTCATAGATGAGGAAAAATATATTTCCAATATTGCAAATATCCTTGTGGAAGCAATGAATTACTTGGGGTATCTTTCTCAGGACCAGGAACTTGTAAAAATCTCAAATTCCACCAAATTCCTCAAAATAATTATAACACTGAAACTCTACCATCTCCATCTACTCGCCAGCTTTGTCAGTTTGCACAACAAACAATGCAGAAAAAGATCTAAAATTTGATTCAAGAGTCTTAAAAGGTTTCAAAGATTTGGGTTTAATGTTACTCGAGGAATCCAGTTACCTGTTTCACCCACAAAGCAAACTTCACTTTGAATGATTTAACACAGTCCTATTATCACCTGTTTTCTACCTTGAAGTTTCAAGTTCACCGCATTCGGATGATCAATTACATCTGTTACAAAAGCAAGAATGAAGATAAAAGTAGAATGTCTTTTCTAATGACAAAGTACTTCAAGACTGTGCTCAGCTATCTAACTTTGATGCAGTATAAGAGTTTAACATAGCTGCTTAAAAAGAGGTGAATTGCCTGTGATACATTCCTTATGCATGTATAATCCTTTAGTGCCTTTATATTGCAGGAGCAAAAAAACAAACTAAAGGAAAAGCAGGAGGCATTCAGACAATAACATGGTACAGTAAGATGCTTGCAGGGCATCATCCTATAGGCTATTATTCCCTCTCCAGCTCTTCCCAGACAGCAAGAAGTTAGCACAGAGGTGGTGTGGTTTGGGGGGGGGGGAGGAAGGGAACAGCAAAGGCAGGAGGAAGGCAAGGTCCTGTTTATATTCTTGTTTTTACACACACACACACACACACACACACACCAGCTTGCAGCTTCTGGAGAATTCATATAGGCTTTGATATACAAAGGATCACAAGGCTGTGAAATTGGGTTTGGACTAAATGTCTCTCTCTGGTTCAAGTTCCATTAATGTCCTGATCCAAGGCCCCTCAGGTCACTTGGGCACAGTCATGTGTGGCTGCCAATTTCCCTTATGCAACTTTGTGTCTCTGACCTGCTGCTGCATCCTTCCCCCTTCTTTTCTACTCGGCTACCTGAATCCTCTGGGGTGACTCAGAAGCTCTGTCGCAGCATGGTAGCTTCAAAAGGAATAGAGCATGAAAACTGCCATCAAACATTGCAGGACGATGTTTGCTGCTAAGCAGGCAGCAGTGCACTCTAATGCTCATTCATCACTGACTATTTTGGGGCTTGGGCACACCACCAGGAATAATTTGGAAGGTGACAGGTTTGAGTGCCTTCTTCTAAGTGTAGAAAAACAG
Source organism: Protobothrops mucrosquamatus (assembly GCF_001527695.2). Lineage (NCBI taxonomy): Eukaryota > Metazoa > Chordata > Lepidosauria > Squamata > Viperidae > Protobothrops > Protobothrops mucrosquamatus. The sequence goes on from NW_015388136.1 coordinate 180,586, forward strand.
AAGAAATGTCCTGCATAAAGATTCATCTACCTCATCTCTATCGTGTCCTTGTAAATCATAGATTAAGCATGAGGCAACGGTTTGCTACAGCTACCAAAAGAACATAAGCTGACAACCATTAATAGCCTGAGCTTTTATGAATTTGTTAACCTGCATTTAAAACTATAAAATTAGTTGCTCCATACTAAGCACAGTTTCATACCCCTTTACTGGCTCCTCTTACTGAAATTCACCCCACGTTAAACCAATTCTGATGTTGTAGGCCAGGCATGTCCAACCTTGTCAACTTTAAGTTTGTGGACTTCAACTCCCAAAATTCCCCAACCACCCTATGCCCCATGCTAGCTTGGGAATTCTGCTTGTTCACAAGTCTTAAAGTTGACAAGATTGAAAGTACCTGTAGACTTTCCATACAGGGAGCCTGATCCAGCACCTTGATGTTATTTCACATTTTATTGATTTATTTCCTTTTGCACTCACAATCTTGCTACTTGCTTTATAATACACTTTATAAACATGCTGCCCCAAATATTATACAATACTGTAATCCAAGAATAGTTCCCCATCACTTCATAGAAGGACATGACTACAGTAGTTACTACAACCCACTAATGCAGATGCCTTCCTATTTTCAAAGAACATGCCCTCTTGGTGTTGCTTTCAATTCATTCCCAGCTCATAGAGACATAGTCATAAAGCTGTTCCAGTTTTAATGTTTTCCTTCTTGCTCTGACATGATTTTGCCATGGACCAAAAATCCAGAATACCTTATTTATAATTTCCTATAGTCAGGGGATGGAATCTGCCCAGTCCCTATAGGCTGGGTTAGTTTGTTATGGGAATGCTCTCTCCTTTCCAGCTGCTACTGCCATTTTGGCTTGGGCTGCCAAGAGAGACTGGACACTCTGCTTCTACAGATGCATCTGTCCACAGAGTGCGTAACTGGCACTATGCAAGCTGCTGGCTTCTTAGTCATGTTTTGGAAGAGTACTTGCCTTGTTTTAAAATACAAAAAAGCAAACATTTGAAGGAATACCAGACCTGCCTGGGAGGAAGATGATCAAGAGGAGGCCCTACAGTTGATTGAAACTAGGAAAAACAGCTAGAAGGCTATTTATTGCTCATTCTGTCACAAATTAATGTGTTATATATATATATATTGCAACTTCTGATGATGTGGTTTCACACAGCTGCTTTTTAAAAGTAAAGGTAAAGTTGTGTCTGACTGTAGTGGGTGGTGCTCATCTCCATTTCTTACCGGAGGGAGCCAATGTTGTCCAAAGAGACTTCTGCGGACATGTGGCCAGCATGAGTATATGCCAAAATGCACAAAATGCTGTTATCTTCCCACCGAAGTGGTACCTATTAGTCAACTTGCATTTGCATACTTTAGAACTGCTAGGTTGGTAGGAACTAGGACAAATAACAGGAGCTTAACCTACTTGAAGAGGGGTGTATGCAATAATATTCTGCATTTTTAGTGGCCAACCTCTGGGTGCTGTCATTGCAAGACTAGTTGCCAGCACTAGTATTCTCTTATAGCATTTATCTGTGTTGGAGTGTTAGGGTGAAATTGACAAAACATTTCCTCTTTTAGCTGGAGTGACAAGGCACAGGCCTAGCCAGTTGGTATATAGGCTGAACTGAGTGTGGCCAATCATGGCCATTTACTGCCAAAACCAATGTTTTCCTGCAGCCATTATTGATTGGTCCCTCCCCTCTTATCCAGCTCCTGATTGCCAGAAGCTGGAGGGATACAGGAAACCTGTCAGCCAGATGCAGATTTAGTGTTCTTCCATAAGAATACCAGATACAAATGTCAACAAATCACTCTAGCAGTCTCCTTGAAGAATCCAAGATCCACAATCAGAAATAGCGATTGGTCACCAGCTTGCCATGCCAACAGCCTGTCACTCAGGAAAAACCTCTATCCCAGATAATTGCCTACATTTATCCAAACCTGTCCCATCCGACATGCAGCCAGGGAATCCATAAATCACTCTCATTATCTTCGTTATTTCAAAATGTTAAGGACAGCACCAGTCACCAGCAGCATCAAGGATCAGAATACAGCCCGATTTACATCAAAATACTTTTCTGCAAGCTCAAGGATGGGAGGAATACCTGTAAACAGAGCATGAGGAACAGAATAAAAGTGGCCTTTTGTACAGTTTTCAACTTTTTTACTTGCTGGGTGAATATTTTAGCTGAGTCTGCAGGCTGTGGATCCAAATTCTTTTTCCATCTATTATTGCCATCTCTAATTCCTTAGCGTAAATGTAACATATAATTTCTTTTCTGCCAATGTGCTTAATTCTGCACCTGCTAGTTTTGAATTGCATTTACCACTTTAAAGCCCTTTTACCAAGTATGGGGAAGAGCCTTTCAGAGCTCTTTGCCATCTCTTTTTGACTTTGCCAAGCAGGGCTGATTGGTATGATCAGCAAAGTTGGCCGCCTCGCTGCTCACCCAGACTCCAGACTGTTTATAAACAAACTAACTGGTTGTTTTACACAACACTCTAAACCAAAATTAAACAAATCACATGCTGAATTAGCACAGGGTGTGAAAATCAGCCAGTACTTCTGGCTAAATTAATCATTACATCACTATTTTAAAAAGTCATGCTTGGCTTGTATGTCAGAAGCCTTTTGGAAAACAGAAGGAGTTCTTAATGTTGTTTCCCCAAAGTTTCACGGAGCTGCAGATAGGAAGCAATCAACTTTGCAAAACAAACCAGGAGCTTATGTTGAGGAATGTGAGAGGTGTGAAGTGATTCAGTTAGCTGATAGGGAAATGCAGATGCTTGGCACACTGTCTTTAACTTGCTGACACTGCTCGTTTCCTCCAAAGTACTAAAGGCTGTATTCCTTCTGAATCACAGGTGTCAAACTCGATCACGGCACATGACCTATTGTGATGTATCGCGACATTTTTTTTCCCTTTGCGGAGGCAGGGAGGGTGTGGTCTGCGCATGACGCATCCGGCCCATGCAGGCCACCAGTTTCACACCCCTGTAAATCTGAATCATCAACACAACACATCCATTTGTCCAGTTTCATGTAGTGGCAGTAAGCAGAAGAAATTGCTGATAGCCACCTACTGTTTCCTATTGCACAAATGTGAAGGATGAACACCAGTTCTTCTTCCTTTTAACAAGGGGAGCTGTACATCTTGAGACACTTTCCTCTTGCTAGGGAGGATACTCAAGGACAGCATTTTAAACATCAGAGGATGGTAGCATATAAAATACCAAATAGAAATGGTCCTGCTGATTTCAAAATAACTTTTGCAATGTGGTCCATGCCTGTTCATTCAGAAATAAACTCAGTGCGATTTATTCTCAGGTGAGCTTATTATATGGCCCATTACTTTGATGTGGTATTAAAACAGGTTATATAACTGGAAATACTGTTCTTTGTGCCCACACACTGCAAAACGTGCTTTTTTGGTTTCTGAACACATTTGCAAATGGCTTAAAGAAGCAGTCAGAATTTGCAAGAAGAGTGAAGTAGCAGAATGCTCGTGCATCATTATCGTTACCTTTACCGTTCAGAGCTGAGAACGGGAGCTACAGAAAGGAACTCCAGCACTGAAGGATAAATTAAGATAAAGATGGTAAACTATGCCAAAAAAAGGAGTTACAGAACATTTAAATCTCTCTGCAGATTCTGCTGCAGACCTTCAAATCCCTGTGCTTCACAAAGTGAACTCCTTAATTAAAGCAACTGAAACTTGGATGGCATTAGAAAAAGGTATCATCACAGAGTTGGTTGGTTGGAAGGGACCTTGGAGGTCTTCTAGTCCAACCTCCTGCCCATGATAGGAATTCCTATAGCATTCCAGATATATTTATCTAGATAAATTTGCCAATTGAGAGTATTTGATTATTTTAGATGTACTCCATAACTGGGATAAAACTAGGAATCTTTAAGGTGGCTTTACTGTGAACAGCAGTATTATGTGTGAGCAATAGAATCCTTTTGGATTATAGAAATGCTAGCACCTCTGCTGATGGCAATCTTATTCCTCAGATAGTTCAGAGTTGTCAGTTGGTCTGTCAATTAATTAATCCTGCTGCTAGAATCAACCTATGATCTCCTAGTAAATATCATACAAACTTCCTTTTGCAAATAGAATAACAAGAGTTGGAAAGGGACCTTGGAGGTCTTCTACTCCAGCCCCCAGGAGACTCTATATACCATTTTAGACAAGTGGTTGTCCAGTCTCTTCTTAAAAGCCTCCAGTGATGAAGCACCCACAACTTCTGGAGGCAAGTCATTCCATTGATTAATTATTCTGTCAGGAAATTTCTCCTTAGTTCTAGGTTGCTTCTCTCCTGGATTAGTTTCCATCCATTGTTTCTTGTCTTGCCTTCTGGTGCTTTGGAAAATAGCGTGACTCCCTCCTCTATGTGGCAGCCCTTCAAATATTGGAACACTGCTATCATGTCATATCAAATAGATTTGTGTGTGTGTGTGTGTGTGTGTGAGAGAGAGAGAGAGAGAGAGAGAGATTTGATTATTGAGTAGAACAAATTGTATTAGATACCTGTAAAGAGAGAAAATTCCTATTCTAGATGACTTTCCTATATAGTAAGACGTACACAATTTTTTTGCCTCTCTATTGCTGGGGGCGTATAATGATGCTTTTGCTCATGGCATCTCTCCATCTTTATTTTATGAGGCTTATATTACAACAAGATTGAATCAGTTAAGACTCAGAAGAATGTGCAAGCTATTGCCCAACTTATTTCCTAAATGTAATTGCTAACATTTTGATAGCAAGTTGATAAATTGTAGAATCTGTACATCTTGTAGAGTTATAAAAAGGGATAAGCTTCAGATATATTACATTGTTAATAGATATTTGTGAAATAAAATCAGAGGAACTTGAATTATAGAGGTGACTTTGTTTAAGCTGAGACAATGCATGTTAAATTTTTGGAACATGTCTTTTTTTTATAAAAATGGATTCCTTTGCCCTTTGTTAATTGGACGACAATGTGGAATCTTAATCCCCAGCTAGAGATATTCTTCACCCTTGAAGATAGCATGGAACTCTCATCAAGGGTATCCTTTATCTCTTGCCATATTTAACTTGGCTTTGGAACCACTGACTGTTTTATTAAGTAGTCAAATAACATTTGAGATTTAAAGGCTGCTGGACCATAAATTCTTTTTTTTTTTTTTAAATATTTTTTATTATTTAAACCGACAAACAAAACAAAACAAAACATAATACACATATATACACAATATATATTTTAACATCAACTTCGTTGATTTCTTCGTTGAAGAAATAATAGATCAACCGGTAGACTGGAAACCAGAGACCTTTTTGCTGGGTATTCTAAACAGGAAATATAGTAAAGAAATACGGTATTTAATTCTACATATAATAACAGCAGCTAGAATAACATATGCACAGTTCTGGAAAAATGAGAATATACCATCAGAGGAAGAAGTGATAAAGAAAATCCTGGACTGTGCNATAATTAGGATTCTTTGCCTATATTTGTGTATTAAACAATTGGTTAAGGATCAAGCTACTCATTTAACTGGAATAAATTCAATACACATTTAATTCAGTCTAAGGTTTCTGGGGAAATTTTGTAAAAGAAAAAAATGAATTGTTCATTACATGAATTTGTATCAGTATCTTGGAACAATTATTCATAGAAAAATACCTTTGTCTGTTTACTTCAATATTTCAAATTTTATAATTCAGATCAATATTCTTATAAATAAAGAGTCCCATGAGTTCATAAATAAGAATGTTGTTAACATTATTTCATCCAGCTATTTTATCCTTCAAGAGGGACCTAGTGTTAATTCCTATTATTTCCAATACATTGATAATGTATTGATTTTTGCATATGTATGAAATAAAGAAAAATAGAGAAGGAGCCTGATGTAGCAAATAATAATTCAGAAATTATGCATTAAAAAAGAAACTCAATGCTGAATTTATCCACTCTTTCACCAAATGTACTCACAGGAGATCAGAATCTCTCTTCCCATCACACTTATAGTAATTTTGAGGAAGGTCACATGACTTGCCCACAGTCATCCATTAACCTTTACTACAAAGACAACCCACTAACAGGGAGCTAATTTGAGGAGTACTGTGTCTGCTGGGTTTCTTACAGAGTGAGGCAGAATTAAGTTCTGCTGTTTAGATGGCTTCTAAGAAGATCTCAAGCTCCTCAGATATTCTTTGCATGTTGACTTGTAACAAACTTCTTTTTTCCCTAGTATTTTCCTGCAAGTACAGAGTCTGCTTTTTTTGTGGTTGCAACAAGCATTGACTGACCAACTTGTTGCCCAAAGAGAAAGAGGGCTGAGAGTAAGAGCCGCCCAAAGTCACCCAGATGGCTTTCATGCCTAAGGCAGGATTGGAACTCATAGCCTCCTGGTTTCTAGCCTGGTGTATTGACCACTAGACCAGACTGGAACTGTTAGTGAACTTCTGCTGTGGACAATATCTTTATATTTTAAAATATCTCTATCTACCTGCCTTCTCCTGCAATAGAGGCAAAGCTTATTAGCAATATCATTGCAATTATTGAACACAGTAATAATGGTGAATGAAACATTTAAATAAAACTATTTAAATGCTTCAGGATCCCAATAAAGTACAGTACATACCCCAGGAGTTTTCTTGAATATATAAATGATGTAATAAATAAATAGGCATGAAATCTAGATAGATAGATAGATAGATAGATAGATAGATAGATAGATAGATAGATAGATAGATAGATGGATGGATGGATGGATGGATGGATGGATGGATGGATGGATGGATGGATGGATGGATGGATGGATGGATGGATGGATGGATGGATGGATGGATGGATGGATGGATGGATGGATGGATGGACGGACGGACGGACGGAGGGTGGACAGGCAGGCAGGCAAACCAGTAATAAGAAGCAGCAGAAAGTGATGAATTGGAATTGGAAATGAAATATTAAGAAACCATTTTCTGTTATGACATTAGATAGCTTGGATTTTGAAATGTTCAAGCTTGAATAACCACCTCAAATATATCTTGTCTGAAGCAGACATTTTGCAAGTTGGGCAAATTATTCTTCTTAACCTTTAGCCAACGTCAACCCTCAATAACATAGTAATTCATAATTTTAGACCTCACAGCAGGCTTCAGAAAAGATTTTAGAAAAATCTATGGATCAGATAGCATTTAATATCGAAGTAAGTATATCTTTTGACTCTTCTAATCTCATTTACTTAGTTCTGGTACGTTTTGTTTAGTAAAATCTCCTGGACTGGATGAATTTGGTGTAGAATTTCATAAACAGATGGTGTCTTACCTATAATGTTCATTTGTTGTAAATAAAAGCTACTGTCAATACTAAAAACAAATAAAAAATTATTATAAAACCACATAAAAATCCACCTTCAGTGGATTCTTTAGGCTCATCATTCTTATCAGCCAAGATTAAAAAGTAATTGCCACACTTCCAAACCATCAGATTGATTTCATTACTAAATAAACTATAACTAATGTGGCTTTACACACAACAAAAATATTCTGGGAGAAAAGCCATAAATCATATATTCATATATTAAACTTTCCAAAAACCACACAAATGCCTGCAAGTGAATGAAATCTTAAGTACAGGCTAAACTGATTTTTGTGATCTCTGCCATACTGAGTACATTGGGAAGTTTCCATATATCATATTTACAAAATGATGTTGGTTGGTTTATGGACTTTTCTTTATATTTGTTATATTATATGCCATTATATATGGCATTCGTCTAACAATCAATTTCTCTAACTGATTTGTAAATAATGCAGTTTTTTGAACTGTATTTTATACTGTTTATTCTAAAGTTTATTTATTTATATTGTAAAATATAGCTAGCAGATTTAAAAAGTAAATCCTTAAGCATTAAAGATCATCTTTAGAATCAGAATTACGACAACTAAAATAGAAAGGATCTTCTGGATCCTGGATAGATTGTTAGAGACTATAATGTATGTTGCAGATTCATTATGTACAAAGATTATTTGTATATGACGGACTGTCTAGTCGCAATGCTATTTTGGCATGCATATATGTTAGCTAAATGTGATGTCTGTGGACTTTTTGGGAAAGAACATTTTTGGATTTATACTTTTAATCTAGGGTACCTATATTAATCAAAATCACGTGAAGTGTTAATACTACTTTACAATGCCTTGGTAAGATCACACTTGGAATACTGCAGGGTTTCCTGCCTGAGCAGTGGGTGGACTAAATGACCTTCAAGATCCCTTCCAACTTTATTATTATTATTATTATTATTATTATTATTATTATTATTATTATTATTATTATTATTATTATTATTATTACTATTACTATTATTATTATCATCATCATCATCATTATTCCTTTACATCCTTAGGATTGCAAGAGTGCAGTACATACTTACATAATAATAATAATAGTAGTAGTAGTAGTAGTAGTAGTAGTAGTAGTAGTAATAATAATAATAATAATAATAATAATAATAATAATAATAATAATAATAATAATAATAATAATAATAATAATAATAAAAAAGTTGGAAGGGACCTTGGAGGTCATCGAGTCCAACCCCCTGCTCAGGCAGGAAACCCTACACCATTTCGGACAGATGGCTGTCCAGTCTCTTCTTAAAAACTTCCAGTGTTGGAGCATTCACCGCTTCTGGAGGTAGGTTGTTCCATTGTTTAATTGTTCTAACTATCAGGAAGTTTCTCCTTAGTTCTAGGACTAGGTTGCTTCTCTCCTTGATTAGTTTCCATCCGTTGCTTCTTGTCCTGCTTTCAGACACTTTGGAGAATAGCTTGACTCTTCTTTGTGGCAGCCCCTGAGATATTGGAACACTGCTATCATGTCCCCCCTCGTCCTTCTCTTCGTTAAACTAGACATACCCAATTCCAGCAACCTTTCCTTATATGTTTTAGCCTCCAGTCCCCTAATAATCTTTGTTGCTCTTCTCTGTACTCTTTCTAGAGTCTCAGCATCTTTTTTACATCGTGGTGACCAAAACTGCATGCAGTATTCCAAGTGTGGCCTTACCAAGGCATTGTAAAGTGGTATTAATACTTCACATGATCTTGATTCTATCCCTCTGTTAATGCAGCCCCAACACTGTGTTGGCTTTTTTGGCAGCTGCAGCACACTGCTGGCTCATATTTAAGTGATTGTCCACTAGGACTCTGAGATCCCTCTCACAGTTACTACTATTGAGCAAGGTACCCCCTATACCAGTCATGGCGAACCTTTTAGAGACCAAGTGCCCAAACTGCAACCCAAAACCCACTTATTTATCGCCGGATGCCAGGTGGAGATGGCCCACTGGGTGGGCGTGGCTGTGGTGGTCATGGCAGAATGGATGGGTGTGACCAAGGTGGGCATGGTCACCTTGATGTTGCTCATGGGCAGGGACTCCTATGGGGGCCAGACAAGGTTGGGAGAGATCCAGGGGGGTCTCTGGTGGGTGGGACAGTGGGCAGGAGGCTCGCCCTGCAGGGTGAGGGGAGGGGAGGCAGGGTGGGGATGCCATTGTCACAGGCCATGGCAATGCAGGGGCCAGGGCGGCTGCTGCCTGACACCATCGCCCCCCGCATACAGAGGCCAGCGAGCACATGTGGGCCGATGGTGTCTGTCAGCAGCCACAGCCTGCCGGCCCCTCGACCGGTGCACTCTAGGGCTCCGCAGCCCGCTGCCAGCAGTTCAGAGAAGCCGCCTCTGAGCTTGACAGCCGGCCAACAGCTGAGGAGGTGATGCAGTGGGTCGTGCCTGGGAAAAGGAGAGCATGCGAGGCCAGGAGGGATGGGACGGGGGGAGGGAAACCAGCCGTGCCGGGATGCATCCGGCCATGTGGAACTTCGGTGAGTTAGCAGGCAGCTGCTTGAAGAGGGATGGTTGCCATCTCTGGGGCATAGCGCGTGTGCCCACAGAGAGGGCTCACGTGTGCCATAGGTTCGCCACCACTGCCCTATACTATACCTGTACATTTGGTTTTTCTTGCCTAAATGTAGAACCTTACTTTTTTCACCATTGAATTTCATTTTGTTAGATAGCGCCCAGTGTTCAAGTCTGTCCAGGTCCTCCTGTATCTTAAGCCTGTCTTCGGCAGCATATCCTTATGGCCAAAAATTAGAAATTGCAAAGGAGCTACAGCTCATAATAGCTTATGTCTTTAAATAAAATGTATTAGACAAAAAAGGTGCTGCCAGACTCTGATATTTTGCCAACCTGAAGCAATGCAGGCATCCTTCTACCAATCCTTATGAGTAGATAATAATTTAAGTAGCATTGTCTGTATATGCTTATTAAACACTCAGGTAAATGTATATGGAGATGCAGAATAATAAGCACTTATCTTTCACTCTTCTTTTTAACTATATGTTTCTATATGCTCTAGAAACCAGTCAGTAAGCTGGCTTGGGCGCTCAACAGCAAAACACTGGTGAAGCAAGCACAGCAGCGTCTGCATTTTCTGCCTCACATGAAAAAAGCACATCTTCCTTCCCCTTCCTTACCACTTTCTACAGGGGGACGATTGAGAACATCCTGTCATACAGAATTACTGTCTGGTTTGGAAGCATCACTGCTTCAGACAAGAAGGCGGTGCAGAGAGTGGTGAGGATGGCAGAAAAGATTATTGGCAGTTCCCTCCCTTCCATCCAGGATATAGCATATAAACGTTGCTTGAGCAGGGTCCCCAAGATTGTCTGGGACAGTACACAGTCTCTTCATAACCTGTTTTCCTTGTTACCTTCTGGGAGGAGGCTCCGTGGTATCCAAAGCAGAACATCCAGATTCAGCCAGAGTTTCATTCCATACAGCAGTAACCTTGCGAACTCTCAAGCTTCCTCTTTGTGCTATGTATTCAAGATGGACAGTGATTAACATTTATATGTATTTATATGTAAGAGTGTAGTATATACATATGTTGTATATAGCATGTTTATATGTGTGTTATGCATGTGTACACTTTTGTGAGCAAGCAACAGTAGTCTTCATCTGCTTTAGACAGTGCAAGTTTTTAAGAAGACACTGGACGGCCATTTGTCTGAAATGGTATAGGGTTTCCTGCCTGAGCAGGGGGTTGGACCGGATGACCTCCAAGGTCCCTTCCAACTTTATTATTATTATTATTAGATAGAAGCATTGCATCCAAATTGTGAAAAGCAATTGTTCTGCCACATTATTGAATGGTATCTAAAATAAGGCACTAAGTTCTTTAAAAAGAATGTTGACAGACAGGTATATATCCTTAACCTGATAACCAGGAGGATGACTGGACCACAGAAACAATATCTTATGTGGAAGAGATGAAAAATCTGGGTATATAGAAGAATAGGACTTCTAAATATCTGAATGGCTGTCACATGAAAGGGGAGGGGGGAATTATTCTGTTGGGGCTCCAATGAGAAGTATTAGAACCAGATTGATGAAAATTGCGGGAAAGCAGATTTCAACTAAATATTGAGAGAAACATTTTAATGCAAGAATGGTTTGACAATATATGGTGATGGTTGCATCATTACTTAAAAGAGATGCCTAAGGACTCCCTGTAAGAAAAATAGTAGCTGTAGTCTAGCTTGCAGCTCCTACATAGAATGGCTCAATAGATTAGACAAGGAAAGCATGCCCTTCAAAGCCTTAATGTAGCTCTCTGTGTAAACTGGGGCTTCTCTGTGTTGCTCATTCCTCCTCCCTCTTGTAGTTTGCTGTTCTTCCCAAGCCTCCAGAACAGAATTCAGAAAGCACAAAGTAGGTCAGAGTGATGGTAGAAGACAACTGATATAAGGATGCTTGCTTTTCCCTAACGGAAGTGCTTTGTGTAATACCACGCTAAACAAAATTATCATTACTGCTACCCAATAGTCCTGGAGTTGGCAGAAAATGATCGCAGTAGAAAATGTGTTGCCCCCATCAGTGATCCTTGTTCTGCAGAAACACAATGCTAGCAAATGGAGCTACCTTTAAGTACAATGTGCAAGACGTGTTAAGGATACGAAAGTAAATTTCCCAGCTTTAAATTGCTTTCCCTACCCATTCAACATCTCCAGCTAGCAGGAAAATATCCACCAGCCACTCTTCTTAACATGGGATGGAGCTGGGCTGCAGCTAGGAAAGGAAGAAAAAAAGGCTTTGATAAGATGGCTCAACAGGATGGTTTAATTTTCTCTGCTCTGCTTTTGGCTACTCCTGTCAGTTTGGTGCAAATGTGATGAGTTCCCTTCAATTCCCTCATTTAAGTCATTGATGAAGATATTGAAGAGTACTGGGCCTAAGATGGAACCTTGTGGTACCCCGCTGATTACTTCTCTCCATGTGGATGTGGTGCCATTGAGGACTACTCATTGAGTACGGCTTGCCAGCCAGCTACAGATCCATAGATGTTGTCTATCCCACCTTTTTCTAGCTTACCAAGGAGTAAGTTGTGGTCTACTTTATCAAATGCCTTACTGAAATCTAAGTATACTACATCCACAGCATTTTGCTGATCTACTAGTTTAGTCACTTTATTGAAGAATGAAATAAGATTGGTTTGGCATGATCTGTTTTTAACGAACCCGTACTGGCTACTAGTTGTAAATTTGTTTGCTTCTAGTTGTTCGCAGATCTGTTTTTTGATTATCTTTTCTAGGATCTTCCCAGGTATTGATGTTAAATTGATTGGTCTATAGTTTCCTGGGTCTGTTTTTCCCCCCCTTTCTTGAAGATGGGAACCACATCAGCCCTTTTCCAATCCTCAGGTACTTACCCGGTGCTCCAGGGTTTATGAAAGATGTGGTGTAATGGTTCTGAGATAACATCTCCCTTCAGAACTCTAGGATGTAATCTGTCGGGTCCCGGTGATTTATACTCATCAAGGTCAGGTAGGTGTTCTCTTACCATTTTCTTGCTTATTTTAATTTTTGTTATTAGTTTGTCTCTTGCAGTGGTTTTTTTGGTATGTTGGGCTATAGTTTCTTTTTGTGTGAAGATTGATGCAAAGTATGAGTTAAGCAGTTCTGCTTTCTCCCTGTTGCCTGTTATTTCCTTGCCATCTTCTCTCCTTGGTGGACCTACAGTTTCCTTCACTTTTGTTGTTGTTGTTAATGTGTTGGAAGAAACTTTTTTTTTATTATCCTTGATTTCTGTTGCAAGTCTTTGTTCATTCTGAGCCTTTGCTTTCCTGACTTCATCTTTACATGTTCTGGCTATCTGCTGATAATCAGCCTTAGTTATGTGCCCCTCTTTCCATTTTTTGTATTGTCCTTTTTGTCTTTCAGTTTGTCCGAGAGATCTTTGTGCAGCCATGCTGGTTTCTTCTTGAATTTCTTGTTGTTGTTGTTTTTTTCAGTGGTATTGTGTTAGTCTGGGCTTTTATGATCACATTTTTCAGAGTTTCCCATGCTTCTTGGGTTGTTTTCCCCTTTAGGGTTTTCATCCATGGGATCTTTCCTAGGTTCTCTCTGAGTTTGTTAAAGTCAGCTCTTTTGACGTTTAAGACACTGGTTGGATTGTTTTCTATTGCTAGTGTTTGCATTATGTTACATTCCAGTATGATGTGGTCACTTTCATTAAAGATTCTGGCAATTTCAATTCCCTCTATCGCTTCTTCTCTATTAGTAAGGATTAACTCCAGTATAGCTTTATGTCTAGTTCCCACCTCCACCTTTTGGGCAACAAAGTTGTCGGCTAGGTTGATTGATCTCCCGCTCACTGCAGAGTTTGTCTCCCAGTTGGTATCTGGATAGTTGAAGTCTCCCATTACTACTGTGGTATGCTTCCTACATACATTTGTTAACTGGCTGGCAAAGAGTTCATCTGTTTCTTCTGATTGGTTGGATGGCCTGTAATATACACTTATGGCAATGTCACTTTTTTTCTCTTTTATATTAACCTATATACATTCTGGAGAGATTTTATCTTGAATCATGTGCATTTCTGTAGATATGTAATGTTCTGAGCATCAACTTTGAGACTTGGTAGGTTCAGAGGAAGAGAACCTTTCTAAAAGTTCCAGTCCCTCTCTCTACAAAACATGCAGGTAATCCTTGGCTTAGGACAGCAATTGGGAGCAAAATTCTGATTTGGTCACAAAGCATGATCTTACATGACATTTTGCTTAGCACTGGCAATCTTGGCAGTTTCTGTTGCTGTCATTAAGTGAAGACTGTGAAAGTCCTTAACAAAGATTTCATGTGACCATGATATTAGAAGAGGCACTGAAACTGGATCCCAGGCAAGCAGGCAAATGGGTGCGCAAGCAGGCGCTGCAGGTGGGCCTTATCCTGTGTGGGTGGATGGATGGTACAGAGTACGCTTGGAACCCTTTGGGAGAAAAAAGGCAGGCACAGGAGTGATTTGCAACCTCCTGCAGGCTTCCCCATTGACTTTGCTTTTGGGAAGCTGGCAGGGAAGGTCACAAATTGCAATCACATGACCGTGGGATGCTGCAACTGTTATAATTGTGAGCCAGTCGCCAAGCAGCCATATTGTGGTCATGTGACTGCAGAGTGCTGTGATGACCGCAACTTCAAAGACCAGTCATAAGTCCCTCTTGTTCAGTGCTGTCACAACTTTGAACTGTCACTGAAGGAGTGGATGTAACCTGTAATTGCTTTGGAAGGTGTGAGATACAACACCCTCAGGCACCCTATAGATGCTGGGCTGATCCCACCCTCTAGAGCAGACATGTCAAACTCGGCCCTGCTCTAGAGGTCACCAAATAGTTTGAGAAGTGCTTCAGAATATACTACTGGCAAAACTACCATGGCTTGCTGCCTGCTTTAAGTGGAAAACACCCGTATAGTTAAGAAAGAATAAGTGAAGCTGCCTCAGGAATAGACTGGGGATAAGATGACGACAGCATCATGTCAGAAAAAGAGATTGCCAGAGCTGTGGATATGTCAAACATAAAAGGATTCTGGTCAATCATTTAAAAAGTGACAGTGAAAAAAGCCAAAATTAAGCAGCAGGCACAAAGCCCATGATAATGCTGAATTATTTTTGTTTTCCGTCGGAATATTTTATTGTTACAGTTCATTTTCGGTCCTACCAGGGATATTTTAGTCTTGACATATTGCATATTTTATTCACCTGATGGTATGTTCGGTTTGGAGTATGTTGAATGAATGAATGAATCAAGGAACGAACCAACGAACGAATCTGGCCAATTCTGTTGTGGGTCCCTGTCCTCAGGACAGAAGGAAAACCAAATGGACCAGCGAAACGAAGGGGTTTAATGTTCAG
>NW_015388137.1:0-19135 GCF_001527695.2 Protobothrops mucrosquamatus
CCAAATTAATTGAGGTTAATTCTATCAATATTGGTTCTTAAGATGTGCTGAAGATCAGAATACAAAATTGAGCAGCAATTCTGTTTTGAATAGGCTGTTGATTACAGATGTAAGAATGCCCAATATTTTGAAAAGATTGGATGGGGATAATAGCTCTCCAGACTAAACAAACAAATGAAATATTTGTGGTTTGGAAATCAACCTCATATTGAAAGATACACAGACACATTTCTTCAGTAATTTCATATGCATTCCATCTCTTAATGGGACGTCTTTGATCTGTCCTTTAATTGATTTTAATCTATAGATCTGCAATGCATTACAAAATATCTGGAAGACATATAAGGATGCAAAAAATATTTGTTTACTTATTGAATTGTATGCTAGCCTTAAAGATATGGAGAACTACAAACCTGTTATGGAAATTGGCATCTGAGAAGATACATTACTGACTATAGCTATAGTTTTATTATATCTGCCTGTCTGCCAATATAGTTTACTAATTGACATAAAATAAAATAGGTAAAAGTTTACTGCCCCGAAGCTATTTAATTAAAATGAAGCTGATCAAAGCATTTACATTATGCTCCTCAATGGTAAAATTTAGCCAAGTTGATTGGAAAATCTGAACTGCAAGAAAAGGCAATCATATGAAGCTTCTAAATGGCCTATAAAGACAAGACTAAACAATGGATGGGACTCTTAAGGGAAATCTTATTTAATACTGGCCTATGTACATTTACAGTCTCCTGAATTCTCCATAAACCTCTGAAGGATGTTTAACAAGGTTTGACAATTAGAAGGGAAGGCACTACCCGGCCTCCTGCTAGCCTGGTCTGGCAGAGGACAAAAGGCCTACAGCAATCCCTCCTCTGTGAGGAATTGGAGGCGGCAAAACCTGAGAGAGGGGGAGAGAAACGCAGCAGCAGCAGCAACAGAGAGAATTTGAGCCAGAGAGCTCTCCGATATCTGAAGCTGAGAGGCCAGCTGAGAGGAGCAGACAAGACAGAGCACCTGAGCTGACCGGAAAGCTGAACAGCAGGCCTGACCAGAGCAGAGATGAGCATTGAAGGACAGAAGGGAGCCAGCAAAGAAAATAACAAGAGGCCAGAGCAGCGAGCAACAGAAGTGAAGGCAACAATTAAGTTTGAGGTCCCAATAGGAAGGGAGAAAAGACCCCTCAGTAAAGAACAAAAAGGAATTGGAGCTCAAAAACTTTTAAAAAAATAGAGTGTCCAGCAAGTGTCTTAAACTTCAAAAGAGCTGACTTTAACAAACTCAGAGAAAACCTAGGAAAGATCCCATGGATGAAAATCCTAAAGGGGAAAACAACCCAAGAAGCATGGGAAACTCTGAAAAATGCGATCGTAAAAGCCCAGTCCAGCACAATACCACTGAAAAAGAAAAAAAAGAAATTCAAGAAGAAACCAAAATGGCTGCACAAAGATTTTTCTGACAAACTGAAAGACAAAAAGGACAAATACAAAAAAATGGGAAGATGGGCACATAACTAAGGCCAATTATCAGCAGACAACCAGAACATGCAAAGATGAAGTCAGGAAAGCAAAGGCTCAGAACGAACAAAGACTTGCAACAGAAATCAACTGTAGGTCCACTAAAGAGAGAAGATGGGAAGGAAATAACAGGCAACAGGGAGAAAGCAGAGCTGCTTAACTAATACTTTGCATCAGTTTTCACACAAAAAGAAACTATAGCCCAACTTATAAAAAAAAGCCACTGCAAAAGACAAACTAGAATCAAAAATTAAAATAAGAAAGAAAATGGTAAGAGAACACTTATCCGACCTTGACGAATATAAATCACTGGGACCCGACAGATTACATCCCAGAGTTCTGAAGGAGCTGGCAGATGTTATCTCAGAATTATTGCACCACATCTTTCATAAATCCTAGAGCACCGGGAAGTACCCAAGGATTGGAAAAGGGCTGATGTGGTTCCCATCTTCAAGAAAGGGAAAAAACGGACCCAGGAAACTACAGACTAATCAGTTTAACATCAATACCTGGGAAGATCCTTTAAAAGATAATCAAAAAACAGATCTGCGAACAACTAGAAGCAAACAAAGTTATAACTAGTAGCCAGCATGGGTTTGTTAAAAACAGATCATGCCAAACCAATCTTATTTCATTTTTTGATAAAGTGACTAAACTAGTAGACCAGCAAAATGCTGTGGACGTAGTATATTTAGATTTCAGTAAAGCATTTGATTAAGTAGACCACAACCTACTCCTTGGTAAGCTAGAAAAAGGTGGAATAGACAACATCACCACCAGATGGATCTGTAGCTGGCTGGCAAACCGTACTCAACGAGTAGTCCTCAATGGCACCACATCCACATGGAGAGAAGCAGTGGGGTACCACAAGGTTCCGTCTTAGGCTCAGTATTTTTCAATATCTTCATCAATGACTTAGATGAGAGAATTGAAGGGGAACTCACCAAACTGAGCAACCAACACCCCAGAAGACAAACTCAGGATCCAAAAAGATCTTGACAAACTTCAACAATGGGCCCTATCCAACAAAATGAATTTCAATGTGGAAAAAAGCAAAGTTTTACATTTAGGCAGGAAAAATAAAGGTACAAGTACAGATTGGGCAAGACCTGGCTTAAAAACAGTATCTGCGAGAGGGACCTTGGAGTCCTAGTGGATGATCACTTGACTATAGCCAGCAGTGTGCAGCAGCAGCCAAAATAGCTAATACAATCCTGGGTTATATACGTAAACAGAAACATAGAATCAAGATCACGCGAAGTATTAGTACTGCTTTATAAAACCCTAGTAAGACCCCCACCTGGAATACTGCAGCCAATTCTGGTCACCATATCACAAAAAAGATGTTGAGAGTTTGGAAAAAATTCAGAGAAGAGCAACTAAGATGATCAAAGGCCTGGAGACTAAAACATACAAAGAACTGCTGCAGGACTTAGGTTTGGCTAGTCTAAAAAAAAGAAGAAATAGGAGAGACATGATAGCAGTATTCCAGAGGGAAGGACGAGAAACAATGGTTGGAAACTGATCAAATAGAAAAGCAACCTGGAATTAAGGAGAAACTTCCTGACAGTAAGGACAATTAACCAGTGGAACAGCTTGCCTCTAGAAATCATGGGCGCTCCATCACTGGAGATTTTTAAGAAGAGGCTGGACAGTCACTTGTCTGAGATGGTATAGGTTCTCCTGCTTGAGCAGGGGGCTAGACTAGAAGATCTCCAAAGTCCCTTCCAGTTCTATTCTATTCTAAACACTGATAAGAAAATTCACTTCTGAAGCAATGACTCAGACATCTATGCTTTGAATCTTCTTCTTAAAATGGACATAAGCCTCTGTGGAGCAACTGATATGGAAGCCATCAGCCAATTTGACGTAACTAGTGAGGCGGTCAACAGACAAAGAAAACCTCTGTGGATTATGTCATCCAGCCACATATCATTAAGAGGAACACAGGAAAATACTATCACAGGCATTCTGTAGACGTGAACTGCTGATGCTCTGGATGGCTGCAAATGGGTAATTGTGGAGTGGTCATCACAACTGCCAGAAAGAGGAAATGAGATAGCAGTCTTGACCTTCTACTGGAAATGTGATGAAATCTATTGACTCCCAGAAATGGTTTGTTTTTACTGAAGCTCCCAACTAGAGTGGCACCTAGCATAGTTTTGAGCAACGAGGGTCAGTTCAGAAACTATTTCTAATTATTTCTTCCTCTGAGATGGCACATGAAAAAACCCTGCCCTACTTTCCCACCCTGAACTCTATAGGGCGTTATATTATTGTTGTTGTTGGCCACACTTTCAGCCAAGCATTTTGACTGGATTTGGCATTTTTGTCCTCCTATCAAGTCCTTCCCAAAGACCTGGGATAGGCAGATGTTGTTACTTAATAATATCAAACGGATTGTTGCGGGATGTAAGCTGTTCCATGTAAAGCTGCCTTTTGTAACTGACTGGTGATGATTTTGTCAATGCCAATGGTACTCAAGTGATGTTTCAGATGTTTTGGAATTGGACTATTTCTATTGTCATTATCTTTGCTTTTTTTGCCACAGCCATTCTTCTTGCAGGTTATTATATTTTGTGATTTTTCCCAGTTCTTTCTCTTTAGTTCTGTCTCCAAGTATTGCAACATTCGCTTTCCAGACATTGTCATCTTTCTTAACAATAATTAAGTCTCAGGTGTTATTTCTCAGATGTTTGTCTGTTTGAATTTTAAAGTCCCAGAGCTCTTTAGTGTCTTCATTTTCTATTAACTTTTATATCTTGTGGTCCAGGAATAGATCTTATTCGTAAGCAAGCAGTATTTCTTGCATATATCTAATGTTCCATTGTTGCTACTTTGTCATGTTTTTGTTTATAGACAGTCTGTGTGATCTTCTTGCGGCAGCTATCTGGGTGGTCCACTGTTTCTTCAGCTTCTTTGCAGAGATGGCATTTGCTGTCTGTTGCTGACTTCTCTGCTCTGCTCTTATATGCATTTACTCTTAAGGCTTCATTTTTGTGTAGCCAGAACTGGTTCCTTTATCTCTATGTCTTTCTTATTGACCATTGTTAAGTTTGGGGGTATTATTATTTTACATTTTACATTATTTTACTTAAAAACAGTAACTGAGAGGGACCTTGGAGTCCTAGTGGACGATCACTTGACTATGAGCCAGCAGTGTGCAGCAGCAGCCAAAAAAGCTAATACAATCCTGGGTTGTATAAACAGAGGCATAGAATCAAGATCACACGAAGTATTAGTGCTGCTTTATAAAACCCTAGTGAGGCCACACCTGGAATACTGCAGCCAATTTTGGTCACCATATCACAAAAAAGATGTTGAGAGTTTGGAAAAAATTCAGAGAAGAGCAACTAAGATGATCAAAGGCCTGGAGACTAAAACATACAAAGAACTGCTGCAGGACTTAGGTTTGGCTAGTCTAAAAAAAAGAAGAAATAGGGGAGACATGATAGCAGTATTCCAGTATTTGAGGGGCTGCCACAAAGAAAAGGGGGGTCACATTATTCACCAAAGCACCAGAGGGCAGAACAAGAAACAATGGTTGAAAACTGATCAAATAGAGAAGCAACCAGGAATTAAGGAGAAACTTCCTGACAGTGAGGACAATTAACCAGTGGAACAGCTTGCCTTTAGAAATCATGGGCGCTCCATCACTGGAGATTGTTAAGAAGAGGCTAGACAGTCACTTGTCTGAGATGGTATAGGTCAGTGGTGGCGAACCTATGGCACGGGTGCCAGAGGCGGCACTCAGAGCCCTCTCTGTGGGCACACATGCCGTTGCCCCAGCCCCACACTCCCCGTGGCCCCCTCCTCACAAGCAGCCCCCCCAGAGGAGAGTCATCCTGGGCGCAGCCTGCGTGGAGCAGTGCAGCCAAGGACATGGCAGCCGGGCAGCGGGGACAAGACTCCGCCCTCATGCCCCATCACGTACAGATGATGCTGTGGGGTGCGGACAGAAGGCGTGGCAGCCATGACACTGCTGGGCCGCCTGGGCGATCTTTTGTGGCAGGCCATGGAGGTGGTGGGTGGCCATGCGGGCAAGAGAGGTGGAGGCGGGGCAGGGACGAGGTGGTTTTTGGGCACTCGATCTCTAAAAGGTTCGCCATCACTGGTATAGGTTCTCCTGCTTGAGCAGGGGGCTGGACTAGAAGACCTCCAAGGTCCCTTCCAGCTCTGTTCTATTCTATTCTATTCTATTCTATTCTATTCTATTCTATTCTATTCTATTCTATTCTATTCTAATTCTAATTCTAATTCTACATTTAATTAATCTAGGTATCCTCAGAGCTAAAACCGATGATCACTGAAATTTGTATTAGAGTTCATATTAAATTGACTATTGTATTCAAGTTTTAATGTTCATTTCTGTCCAGCAGTTTCACTGCCTTAAAATATCCATAAAAATCAGTAATGTTAATACTTCACTGAGTGGTAAATGTTTTATGAAATGTTTAAGTTATTGGTCTCTTCTCCAATGCGATTCCTATAGCTCCACTCTCTGTCTTACACACTCACTCTCATTCAAGTTTAATACTATAAAAATACATGGGGAGTAACACACAAAAATTATATTCAAATGAAAGCACAAATTACCCCAGCCTAAGGCTTGCTGAAAAAAATCAACGTTATAATACTTTCCTGAAAGTGAGGAGGAACGGGGCCAAATAGATTTTAGAAGGGGTGGGAGCAGTGTCAGGATCTAGTCTGACACAAAGTCCAAATCCCCACTGGATGGAAATTGCTCTGTTATAGAGACCAATTTCTACAAGAAGTACACAGACAAAAGAGAAAGGCCTTGTTCAGCAATAAAAACCAAAGAAAGCTTGAATACGAATGTATAGGGTACGTTTTGACCTTCACCTTCACCTCTGCTAAGTGTCAAATGTTGAAGGATACATATGTCCTACTGGCACATTCTTGAACACGATCAGTCTGATAAAGATCATGTGTAGCACAAGAGGTCAAACTTTGGATGACTAGAAGCTACTTCAATAATCACAGGGGGCACAGGATTCCTCCACCCCTTTTTTTGGATTACAGGGTAAAGCACGCTTTTTAAAACTATAGGAGATGACCAGACTGAGCATGAGGGAGGGGGTCAAATGCATCGTCAGTCATGCCTGCGTGACCACAAGAGATTTAAGTCCAGCCCACCTTGAATGCCTTTCTCAATTCCTGCTGATTTCCCTTGATCCTTAGTAGCTCAGATTCTTGTAGAGAGCTTAAGTTTGCAATAAATCTTTATATTCATTTGAACTGCCTGAATCTCCTGATTTCCCCAGTGTTTGACAAAAAAAAATAATTTAAAAGCTCTTTTGCTTCTGCTTTCTTCCTCAAAATGGTAAACTAGGATACATGTCCAAAAATGTACTACAGTCCTGGGGTAAGGGTGTATAACCTGAGGGGGCAATAAAAGGATCAATTTGGTTCTGGAACTCAGGTTGCCTATTCCTGATAGAGAAGGCTAATGGAAAGGGATAGGGCAAGCATATATGGAACATACTTGGGATAGGGGTGGCATACCCAAACCCTGTTGTTTACATCCTTATATATATCCAATTGCAGGGCTTCTCAAACAGGCAAAAGAAGGGCATGGCCTTGAATGAGGAATACATGTGTTTTAATATAAACAACGCTTACAAAATCTATTGGTCAGAGTTGAATCAGCAATATTCTGCAGAGGCCAAACAGGGGTTGGTTCCCTGTTTAAGCAATTTCAGGATGAGCTTCATTTGTTATTCTATGAAGAAAGTCCTTTTTCTTGAACTATCCCATTGGCCAAACAAATTTAACTTGCAGTATTTCCTTTTTTTAAAAATAGTTCATGTTACGTATTACTGTAAAAATATCATATTAAATCCAATTTCATTTTTTTTATTTTTAACATCCAGATCAAAAATGCTAAAGCACTAATGCAGAATAATCTAATTAATGTAATGTTATTAAACCGGGAAAGAGAAATCCCATGCTGTTTGGGAAAAAAGTGGCAGGGTGGGTGGAATAATAAGATGAAAGTATTCATCACAGCAGAAAAAAAAAATATGGATGCTGTTTTTCTGTTTTCTGTACTTTAAGCCAAAGCACATCATTCTTAAGCAACAATGCATTTAAAGATGATGGCAAGCCCCAGCAGGTGGCTTAGGAATTCACATTTTAATTAAGTCTTTTCTTTCAAAATGCAAAGCACAACTCTTGGCAAAAAAAAGAGAGATCCTTTTTAGTATGCTACATACCTTTCTAAGCACTGCAAGGAGCCTCAAGAAATGGATAGGACCACGAGCAGGAAAAAATATTGCTGCAAGGTATTATTGTAAAATAGTATCAGCAAGAGAGATAATGAATTCAATGACCCTAGGATTTTTCTGCACATCTGATTCTAGATTGCACTTTTTAGTTCAAATAAGCATAGGCCTGCCAAAGCCAATTAACTACTGATTTTGATCAAGGAAAGTGACACATTCATAACCCACAAATATATCTGCTATTCCAAATGAAAGAAGGAAGGGGTGTGGGGGGGAAGACCCTGGTTGATTTCTGTTTGCTATTCTTTAGCTTTCTCAATTATCCAGCATGTATATCAACATTTATCCATTAAGTCTTTTTTTTTGGTACTGATAGGTAGATTACTTCTCTCAATTTGTTGGCTGCTGTATTGTTCTTTGGATTTGCTAGCGTGATTTGCTAGAACCTTGGCTATTTTTGTGTACATATTTCACAGAGCCTTTCAACGTGGTAATGACCAGAGTGCTGATCTAATTTCATCTTTTAGTAGTAAGGATTTTTGGAAATAGAAAACATTTACTAAGGTATGTAGGATATCGATACATTTACTGTACAGTTTTTCAGTAATCCATCTTCAGTATTTTCATCTTCTTTGAATCAGTTACTATCTGTCTATTGGTATCCTCAAATTCCAGTTTGAGACTGGAACGTCCTTCTGAATCCAGAGATCTTTTGGAAGACGTTTCTTGTTTTTCCATAATTCTTTCCCTACCTCTACAGATATCATCGTAATACTGGTTTTTTATCTCTTCTAATTGCTTCTGAAATTCTTTATTAAATTCTTTCCTAAGATCTTAGTCTTTCTTGGTTTTAATTTATCTTTCTGGCATTTCCCAGTTTGTTCTGACATCAAGTTTGCTTTCTTCTGATTTTTGGCCTTCGACAGCCTATCTTTCATGACTTTGATTCACCCCATAGTTCCTTAGTTGCCTCCCAGGAAGTTCAAGATTTTAAATTGATGTTCTCCTTGAAAATGGTGAGTATATGCCCAACATTCAAGTGTGAAACCAGTTGGTTTACTTTTCCATCTTTAGCTTGGCTTGGAAATTGAATCTGAGTGGTTTGTGACCTGTACTACAGCCCTTTATTATTTGAACTGAGTTCTTCCATCTCCTTGTATCAGTATAATTAATTCAATTTTTGTATATTCTGTCTGGAGATGGCCATGTGTATAGGTGTTGTTTTGGTTTTGTTAGATGTTATAGAGTTCTTATTTTATCTGGGGTTTTTTTCTGCCTAAATAACTCCCAGCAAATAAAACTTTGGCAGCATTTGTATTTTGCTTCCTTTGAACTCTCATAATTATGCTCGCATCCTTTCTTTGTTCAGATTGACAGATCCTGTTTAATGACTGGCCTCTATAGCTGGCCTGATCCCAAAAAAATCCACAGGGTAAATAGTTTTTCTAAGGAACTCAACTTTAGGAATATGTGTATGCATGTGCATGTATGAGTATATGTACATATGCGCCATAAAAGACTTCTGTACTAACCTAACTTACTTTTTAAAAATGTACTCGCTGTTATTGCTGCTACTGATTGGTAAAATGTTATTTTCTATTCCTTCTCTCACCTGTGGGGATCACCTCCCATAGCTCCTACTTTGATATAAATCAAAGGCTGTCATTTTATCCAAAGCAGAAAACTAACATGTTTTTATCTTACTCAGCAGGATTGGAAATCAGAATTTAATAAACCTGAATGCAAACACCTCTATTGGTGGCAGAGTAAACAATAATTAAATAAACCAAAAATAAATGTCAGGATTTCATGATCCTTCTAAAATGCCATTGAATGAGGAAGGTTGGGTAGAAAAAGGTAAAATCCTGAAAAGCAGATAATTACATAGATTGGGACAAGAAACAGCATATATTGAGTATATAATAATAGAAAAAAGGATCCAGAATGAAAGCATTAAAGAAGGTCCTCCTTGCCATAAGCCTGACAAAGTGAGAAGAAAAACAGAGTTAAATGTACTTAAGAAGGAAGCCCTGCCTGTGTCTTTTTGTCTGAAAAACAGCAGGAATAGAAGGTGTAATCCGTGAAAGGGCATGAGATAAATTTGATATGTTTCATTCTAGTCACTCTCTTTCTGCTTTCATTCACCCAATGAGTGAAGTATAAATTGCTCAATTTCCAGGGTTATAATACAAACAAATGCAAAAACACAGCGATGTATAGTCTGTTTTTTTAAAAATGGTCCTATCAAGGATTCAGAGGAGCCCATCTCATTTAGTTCTTAATAATCAAAGTCTCTGTATTTCTTTCTTTCTGTCTCCCCCCAATGTTGGCCCCATTAATGTCAGCCAAATCTGTTTAGCAATGCCAATCATCCTAGACCCATATCTGCAGTCCCAAAACTAGACAATCATGCTTGCAGCCAATGAAAATGCACTTCTTTATGCATGTTCCTATGGTTACACTGAAGAGACTGAGGAGTTGCAATACAAAGCTCGGCCTTTTCATCACGGTTTTCTTTTGTTCTTTCTTTCCTATCTGTTCTTTCTGAATCAACATGTGTCAAACATAAAAGAATGTCAAACCTCAAAAGCAATAACTATCTATACCTCTTCTCCATCTCATTCCTGCTGTCAGAAAATCACTAGGTAAGTGGGCCAGATGGATGAGATGAAAGCAACCAGTTATGAAAATAACTGTGATAGAAATAGGTGAGTGGACACATTGCATTGCATCCTAATGCTATTGCTAGGTATATAAAAGGTGGTTCAATTGGGGATCAGTTCTAACACCGATTAGGGCAGTTCACCCCAATATTTAGATTTTGTATTTATATATTGGTTGTTTGGTAGTTGATGTTATGTATGAAAAACCTGCCTCCAGAAGTTGTGAATGCTCCAACATTGGAAGTTTTAAAGAAGAGATTGGACAACCATTTGTCTGAAATGGTATAGGGTTTCCTGCCTGAGCAGGGGGTTGGACTAGATGACCTCCAAGGTCCAACTCTAGTATTATTATTACTGTTGTTGTTATTGTTGTAAAACACCCAGAGTCTCACTGTCTGAGTTGAGCAGCCTTATATCTCTTGAAATACATAAATAAAAAAATTAGAAAACATTGCAATTACACAAGCTGGGCTAAAGAAAGATACGAGTTGAATATGATTAAGGCTGCTAGCCATAAGGATGGAGAAAAGCATTTAAATTAAGTACTTAGTTCCTTACTGATATAAATCTGTGAAGGAATGTAATCTGGATTCCCAGGCAGGAGGGGGTGCATTCTAGAGCAGAGTTCCCCAATCTTTCCAGCTTGGCAGCCTGGAAGGAAAGGGAGCAACAGGGAAATACCCACATTTCCAAGTGACTATCCTTGATATAATGGACTGGATGTTGCCTGATTAAACCACTTCAGCTTCTACTGAGAGACTGATGGTTACTGTACCTGTTTATAGTTTAAACTGATAATTAACTACACGATAAGGTTCTGACAATTGGTTTTGCAATTTTTGCAATTGTGGTGGTATCAGTCTGTCAGTCATAGACAAGATGCACCTATGTGCCTATGCATCTATGTCTGTTTCCACTTTTCCGTATTCAAGTTCCACAATCAGGCTTTGTTATAGAACACTACAAATGAAAATGAAGGCTATGGCCTGATAGTAGAATTAAACATGAACAATCTGGCAAAAAGGAAGATAACTACTGCAGACTGAAAGGATGAAATCACTGGAGGGGAAAGGAATTTGAAACTAATTTATATAAGGAGGAAATGGCCCTAAAGCAATATGCAACCCATCTATCTCCTTTGTTGTGCCCTATAGATCTCAGAAGTCAACTGCTTGTTTTGGCAATGAATACTGAGAAATGACGGCATGGTTTCACATTCCTGGCAGGAAAAAAAAAAGAGAGTTCTGCTTTAAGTTTAGCACATCAAAAACCTAAAAAGGGGCCTATATGCTACACCTCTAAAATAACACCCTGAAATCATAGCCCTGCCCACAAGATGTTTGTCCAACATGTCAAGGTCCCTCCCAATTTTCTTTTTCATTGTGTGAAAAAGAATTTTAATTTCATTAGTTCTATTACTTTGTAATGCAAACAGGTTTACACCATCCAAACTGTAATAAACATACAGCTTTTTCAAGCTGGAAATTACATCTTTCCTTAAGGTTTTCATTCTGAATATAACAAATGTAAGATTCATTTTCTAGATTGTACTCTCTTCCCTGAATACGTTCTAAATGTCTCTTTTTATAAAATGGTCGTATCAATTCTACCGTGTCCATGTTTTATTATTTTATTTTATTGGTTTATTTTCTTATGCATGCGATTATTCTATTGGAAAACAGAAAAGATCTTATTTCTGTTTTATTTTCCCCAAACAGCAAAATCAGATGAGGAATGTTTAAAATCAAAGGTCAAAGAATGAGTTTGCTGGGACCCAAAATCCCTTTGACCCAGCATTTTGCTTTTACAACAAATCTGCATCGCCGTTTGTGAAATTCTCCAGCCAGTGCAAACTTTTCAGTTGTCAGCAAGGATAGGGCAGTTGCCTTTTTTTATAGGCATCTGTCATAAAATACTTTTGGAAATAACATGAAAAGGTCTGACCATCCCTATATAAATCGCTTGTTCAGAATAATATTATTACATTTTGGAGTAGCGTACAGGTAATAACACCCCATCATCACCACCCACCACATCATCCATCCATCCAGCACCCACCACCTCTTGGTTATATAAATTCCCAACATATCCCTACCTGTGATCATCCTCACCTCATCACATGGAGCTATCCTGTGGATAATGTCTTTCAAACATCCAATCATCTTTTCTTCCTGAAAATCATAAGGAAAGGTTTCCGTCCATTCTGTTAATAACTGTAAAATCTTGGGCCCAAATTTTCTGATCCGTGCCTAAAATAGAGGTTAAGGAATGAAAGATGAAAAATTAAGGGAAGTACATCAACAGATAAAGAGAGAGAAAAGGACCTTAATTTAAAATTAAAGCATTTGCAGCATACCTGGAAAGCTTACATATGTGCAATAAACTTAACATGGATGATAAATCTCCTTAGATTAGGTAGGGATGAGTGAATCATTCAACTTCCCGTCTGGGTTAATTTTGTAGTAATTTATAATCACATTTCAGTTCATTTTTCCATTAATCCATTGGGTTGTTTTTTTTAAAAAAATCTACCTTTTTTTTTATTTAAATCTGCATATATATTCTTTGTGTTGGATTTAGCAAAAATGACATTTCTCAACCATTGCTTCGTTGACTATACCTAATAGTTGTCTGTTCACATTGTACAGCTACCGGTTAGCCTGGAAAGGTTTCGTTTGAATCTAACAACTCGCTGCTGTAAATCAATTTAGTCTTTTTCCTAGTTTTTAATACATTTGTTTGTGATTATGCATGATGCCCTGTCACTTCCAAAATATTTTTAGGAGTCATTTCAGCAAGTTCCCTTTGAAACAGCACACATGCCCATTACAGTAATAGAAACTCTAGATGAGACAGACATTTTCCTTGCTTTGGCCTCCAAATGAAAGGTACCCTTTAATCAAACAAAATTATATTGTATGTATTGAAGCTTCCTGCCTTTTCCACAAAACTGGTCAGTAGAGCTATTTTAGTATTTGGCCAAAATAGGTTTCGAGGGAACTATCACTGGACATAATATAGCAGTTAAAGACTTTTGAAAAGGTCAAGGAAATAGGGTGCACTCTCTCTCCCACTTTGCTCAAGGTGCCTATAAAATACAGTAGTCCTCAACTTATGACAACTGAGTCCAAAATTCATGTTGCTAAGTGAGAAATGTGTTAAGTGAGTTTTGCCTCATTTTACAACTTTTTTTGCCACATTTGTTAAGTGAATCACGGCAGCTTTAAATGAATCTGATTTCCCCATTGACCTAGCTTGTCAGAAGGTTGCAAAAGGTGTTCACATGACCCAAGACCTTGCAACGGTTGTAAATGTGAACCAGCTGTCAAGCATCCGAATGTAAATCACATGACCATGGGGATGTTGCAATGGTTGCAAATGTGAAAAATGGTCATAAGTCACTTTTTTCAGTGCCATTGTAACTTTGAAGTCACTAAGTGAACTGCTGCAAGTTGAGGACTACCTGTATTGATAATCCAGGGCAGATGAAAAAAAAATCCTTAGTATATAGAGAACAAGCATGAAAAAACTCCTATCATAGTGAAACACTTGTTTCTTACCATACTCTGAACAAGGTAATTCAACACATGCCCAAAAGCTACAATGGGTCTTTACACCTTCCTTTGGAAAGCATCACTGCAAATCATGTACCCTTGCAGTACACATCTACATATTTTTCCACTGACTTTAACAGAAAGACAATTTAGCAACTAGTCTATTTTTGCATTTGTTATTATCCTGCTGCATCTTGCTTAGAAGAGAGCTGAATCTTCTCCCTCTCTTGGGGATCTTAGCTGCTGAAAATAAAATTTTCTACCATCTGAATACAGCAGCTTGGTCTGTGTCGCAAGACATAGGGATTTAATGTCTTTATAGGTGTGCAACAATGCAGTCATTTTAGCTATTTATATATTTCATTTATTCTGTTCCAAGATTACATGTACAGGTTTGTATGTCTGCATAAGACAGAAGAAGTGGAGACTGTTAATAAATGAATAATAAAGATCAATAAAATGTTAACAATAAGTGATTTTTGAAGATCTGCTGTTAACATTTTTCTGAGGAATTTAACAACACAGCGAGTCTAAATATGAACAATTATTATAAGATTTGTAGGTTCAGCGTACAAGATTTACTACCACTCTTTATATCAATTCTTATTTTCAGGGGCAGAATTGCCAAATGAGAATGCACAATCTGCCAACCCATTGCATGCAGCTTTATAAAGAAATGTTTCTGCTAACAAAGCACCCTTAACCCTGAAATAGAGTGGCAGGAGGAGAAATGTCTGTAACTATAATTTCAAAGAGCAGTTAAGTCCTCTGGCATTTCAAATACTGCTGCGTGGACCCACTTCTTTAGCTACATAAAGTGAAGGCGGTCCATGGTGCCCTTTCTTGTAAGGCATGCATTTGTCTTTAAAATTCTGCAAGAGAGATTGTTACTTTTGCAGCAGGAGGCAACACAGCAATTCCTCCCAATGTTTTACAAGCACCCCATTAGCTCTTGTAGAGAAGTTCAGCATATGCAGAGAAATAAATTTGGAATAGTTGCACTGTGTTTTTCAAAATGAGACAAGGGACAAGTACCGGTAGTCCTCTACTTACAACCACAATTAAGCCCCAAATTTCTATGGCTAAGCAGTTGTTTAAGTGGGGCTTGCCCCGTTTTATGATCTTTCCTGCCACAGATGTTAAGTGAATCGTTGCAGTTGTTAAGTTAGTAACATGGCTGTAACGTGAATCTGGCTTCCCCATCTGACTATGCTTGTCAGAAGCTCAGAAAAGGCGATCATATGATCCCGGGACACTGCAACAGTCATAAATAAATGCCAATCGCCAAGTGTCTAGATCTTGATCACGTGACCCTGGGGATGCTGCAAGAGTTGTAAGTGTAAAAACAGTCATAAGTCACTTTTTTCAATGTGGTTGTAACTTTGAATGGTCACTAAATGAATGGTTGTAGGTTGAGCACTACCCGTACCTTATTGCTGAAAATGCTAGAAGGGTATTTTAGTCAAAGAGACCAAGCAAATGGGACAATTTCAACATAGGCCTTCTGCACTCCATTAGAACCAGGCTTTACTTTTTGGGGGAGCATGAGGGCTGTACAGAGCAGGGTGACCAAGTAAAATCATCAGGACAGCACTACACCTATTGGGGCAGGAATTTCTGCTTGTTTTTCTTGAGATTTGGGAAGCAGAATTTTGGGTTGAATTTGGTTTAAATACATTAAACCTACTTGAGGGCTTACATTATTATATTGTTTGCACTTCCATTATTAAAATGGCAAGAAACAGTGCAGTAATTTTCAGCAATTACAGTCAAGGGGGGCTCCAACAACTACAGGGGAAAAAAAGGCTGCGTGTGGCTCTGGTTCTCTACATCTGTATCAGACAACTGCAGCCAAACCATTCCCAAATGCATTTATCTGGGCACCAGACAGAGAGCAGTACTTCCAAATATAGATGTATTAGCGTCTAACCATCATGGGTACTGTTTGTGAGCAATTGTATCCTGCTCTGGGGAGTTGACAGTGATGGGTTACCTAAAAAAGGCCGGCTTTTAATCAAAACCTAAGACAAAAGTAGATAAGAAGTGACACAGGAATACCAGCTCATGAAAGAGTACAACTAACTCTTATTCCCTGGCATCCTAAAGGCTCCAAAAAATGAAAGGAACATCACCTGGGAAGATTGAAAGTTAGAAAAGGAGGAAAGAACGATACCTGAATTACAGCTGTTCTTGCTACTTGGAGTTTTGCTGTCAGGCATGGAGGCCCTATTTAAACATGCCAAACCCTTAGGATTACAAAACTCTCCATGGGGACAAAGGGACATATGTAGCAAGGGAAATAGAGAAAACAGGTACAATCGGAAGCTTTCTCCAAATGCACTGTAATAGCAATAGCACTTAGACTTATATACCGCTTCATAATGCTTTACAGCCCTCTCTAAGCATTTTACCGAGTCAGCATATTGCCCTCAACAATCTGAGTCCTCATTTTACCGACCTCGGAAGATGGAAGGCTGAGTCAACCTTGAGGCAGTCAGAATCTAACTCCTGGAAGCGAGCAATGAGTTAGTCTGCTGCACTGCATTCTAACCACTGCGCCACCATGGTTCTTGTTATATTGTAATCCTGTTGTCACACTGTGAATGCTACCCTTACTCATCCTAGCATCTGCAATCATCAAACGTACCAACCTTATCCAGCACTGGGTCATCCAGTTGCTGCTGCTCAATGCACTTGTGACAAACCCGGGAGAGAAGTTCATGTGGTTCAATGAACAGTCTTGAGCTCAGCAGGAATGTGAAGATATAGGCCTTCTGAGGAAAGGAAACAGGAACATTCATCTAACAACAACTGGCTAGAGAACTAAATATGCAAAATTTCTTCTCAAAGGCAGGAGGTTGTTCAGTGGTTTATTCTGAAACAGAATACAGTGGTTGCAATTTCAATCTATCTGGACAGTATATAAACAGGGGACACTGTGTTGGTGTATCTGGTGTGATTTTTTTTAACCAACTTTATTAGATTTTAAAATAAAGAAATAAGAACTAACAAGGATTAATAGTTAAGAAAAATTCTTATTAGAGTTTTTGTTTTCTTTTTGTGACATTTTCTATTGCCTAGATGCTTTTGGGATAGGAGCAGGATATAAATACTATAAAATAAACATATGAACAGACAAGCAAATCAATGGCCATTAGATATAAGTATTAAAAATGGATGGGCAAGATATCTACTTCTCAATACAGGAGTCTTTTAAGAATGATAAATCATGCTATGTTCTGTATAGTATCTTTTCAGAAATTGGGATTATGTTTTGGCTAATACATAGGAATAACATCTAGCTAGTTTACAACTTATTTGCTCTTGGTGGTGTTCCCACTGACACTGGGGACAATAACTATTTAAGATGTTCTCTAGTCAGAGATATTTTTACTAATTTATCATTGTGAATTAGAGTTCCGTGTCATCAAAAACAAACAAAGCCCCTACAGAATAGTGACGCTTGGGAAAGTGCATGCATATTAATTTATATTTCTGGTAAAAAGGTACAAATTTGACACAGAGGCAAGTGGAACAAAAAACATTACTGTACAGGTAGTCCATAACTTATGACCACAATTGAGCTAACATTTCTTTTGCTAAGCAAGACGGTTGCTAAATAAATTTTGCCCCATTTTATAGCCTTTCTTGCCACAATTGTTATCTGAATCACTGCAGTTGTTAACACGATCAAGTGAACTTAGCTTCCCCACTGACTTTGTTTTTCAGAAGGTTGCAAAAGGTGATCACATGACTCCAGGACACAGCATCCATCATAAGTACACACCAGTTTCCAAATGCCCAAATTTTGATCATGTGATCACGGGGATGCGGAAATGGTTGTAAGTGTGAAAAACGGTTTAAGTCATTTTTTTCTCTGTGGTTGTAACTTTGAACGGTCACTAAATGAATGGTTGTAAGTCGAGGACTATCTGTATATTGTAACCTGCGTCAAAAGAAACTTTCCTAATTTAAAAATTGTTGACAGCTTGCAAAAAGTGATGGTCCAATTCATCAGAACAAATGGCAGCTCACAGTAACCAAATATTTACCTCAGGGTAGTAGTCAGCTGTAGGTATAAGGTGTTGAATTAAAGCATCAAGAGATGCTGAGGTAAGGTTCCCATCTTGAAAGATCAGTCCTCCTTCATCATCTTCTTTGGAAGGATGGAGGTGATGAGGGCTGAAGCCACAAGAAGTAAACATGCTGGCAGAGCTCAGTGTTTGGGGCATGCCTTTCTGGAACAAAAGAAGCACAGATAAAATCAGTCAAAGGTACACCCAAAAATTACATCAGAGCCTGGGAATGAATGAGCGAACGAGTGAATGAATGGAAACACTTGCATTTGCAAAACTTCCTGGGACATACTTTCCCACCATTGATATCCCTGACCATGTTTCTCTCAGTCTTAAGCTTCATTGCAGCCCTTTCATCCTGCCGTTCACATGTTATTGGAAAGGTTTTTTGTTGCTGTTGTTGGAAAAGATTCAACCATATTAGGAGTTAAGAAGTGCTGTCTTTTAATAACAGGATATTTTTATTCTTATAATAAACCTTGTAAGAAATGACAAGGGAAACATATTTTACTCTCCCTGTGATATAAAAGCTTTGAACATTTTTGGATAAACCAATCTGCTTTCTCACACACACACTGCCCCGGGCACAATGGGTTATCTTGTAAGGTTAGCGTAATGCACAACCACCATCCTCGGTAGGTGGTCTGGCCTGTGGGCAGCGGGACCGGGGATGGAGGCCGCAGCAGCCTGGACTCTATCCTGGATCCGGTCCGGTGAAACTGTTCCGGACCTGGCTCGCGGCCTCGGTGACAGCGGAGGCCGCGAGAGATGGAGGTCGTTGCCTGGTAGCCTGGACCGGGCCTTGGATCCGAACCGGCGGAAGAACTGCTCCGGACCTGGTTTGCGGCCTCGATGACAGCGGAGGCCGCGATGGACCAGGATTCGGAGGCCGTGGTGGCCTCGGACTCGGCAGGCGGCTCGGCCTGCAGGCAGCGGGCCCGGTGAGAGATGGAGGATGTGGCCCAGTAGCCTGGACCCGGCCCCGAACCCGGCCCGGTGGAAGAACTGCTCCGGTGGTCATTTTTCCTATCCCAGGTCTCAAAACGGGAACTGTTCATCAAAGGGACTTGTTTCCCCCCCCCC
>NW_015388137.1:19979-21111 GCF_001527695.2 Protobothrops mucrosquamatus
CCATCAGCCAAGGACCCGGGGTAGGGGCGGTGGGGTAGCGGTCATTATACGGGAGAACCTATGCCCAAGGGAGACCACTGTGCCTCAGATAGACGGTGGTGAGTCCCTCCTGGTGAAGTGGGGGCAGGGGGTACAAGTGGGCCTGTTGATTATATACCTGGCTCCCTGCTATGTATCAACGGCCCTGCCTGAGCTGGCCAACGTGATAGCCGGGGTGGCAATTGAGACCCCCAGACTTATAGTCATGGGGGACTTTAATCTGCCATCGGCGGGCGAAACGTCGGCGGCGGCTCGGGAGTTCTTGGCCTCCATGACGGCCTTGGACTTGACCCAATTAGTTCATGCCCCGACTCACACAGGGGGACACACACTAGATCTAATTTTTGTCTCTGGCCAGTGGCAGAATGATCTGGATAAGGGGCACGTAGTGATAGAGCCCCTGTCATGGTCAGATCATTCACTCCTCAGGTTGGACTTCTGGACCGCTCCCCCCCGCTGCAGGGAGGAGGAACCACTTAGATGGTTCCGCCCCAGGCGCCTGATGGACCCAAAGAGGTTCCAGACGGAGCTTGGGCCATATCCGGAGGACCTACCTCACGACTCGGTTGAAAATCTGGCGGCGGCCTGGGAAGGGGCCGCTGCCGCAGCATTGGACCGAGTCGTGCCTTTGCGGCCTCTGACCCGGCGCAGATCTCAATTGGCTCCCTGGTTTACCAAGGAGCTGAGAGAGATGAAGCGCCGGAAAAGACGCCTAGAGAGCAGTTGGAGGGTGAGACGAACCGAATTTGATCGAACACAGGCAAGGATACAGGTTAGATCCTACCTAGTGGCGATGAGGGTGGCGAGGTCTAATTACTACTCCACCCTCATTGTGTCATCAGATAATCGCCCGGCCACCCTCTTCAGGGTGACTCGCTCCCTCCTCCAGTTGAGGGGGGGGGAGGATCCCCTGGGGGGGAGGGCCGAGGACTTTGCTCAATATCTGCATGACAAAGTCGCTCGGATCCGGGAAGGTCTTGACTCTGACTGGGTGGCCCCGGGGGAGGAGACAGGAGTAAGTCTTGAGACTGTTATATGGGAGGAGTTTGACTCTGTGGCTCCTGAGGATGTGGACAGGATTCTCGGGCGGCTG
>NW_015388137.1:22281-55905 GCF_001527695.2 Protobothrops mucrosquamatus
GGGCAGGACTGGCCTAGGGGTATTTTAAATTGGTTTTAGCCAAATTTTAGTAGAAGCGGCCGATTATATATTTATTTTTAATGATTTTTTAAAATTTCTATTGTATTGTATTAAATTGTTTTAACTGGCTGTAAGCCGCCCTGAGTCCTACGGGAGAAGGGCGGGGTATAAATTTAATAAAATGAAAATGAAAAATGAATCCTACTGGTTGTCCAGGATATAGAGTAACAAGGACATGTACCAACATGCATTGCTATATCACTTTTTAAAACGCTTAATGATTAGTCACTTAACAACCATTCACAGTTACAGATAGACCCCTCCCCCCAAAGTTACTTATGACCCACCTTTGAAGTTACGACTGCCACAGCCTACTGGTGGTCACATGATTGCATTTTGGGCACTTGGCAACCAGTTTGCATTTATAACTGGTTGCAGTGTCCCAATGGTCATGTGGCCACAATTTGCAACATTTTTTATTGGGTTTGGGCAAAAAAAAGAAAAAAGTCCATTTGGGAGAATGGATTAACAACCACAGTGACTCACTTTATGACCATCATAAAAAGACTTGTAAAATCGAGACGGGTTATATTGGTGGCCCGCTTAACAACCACAACATGACCAAAATTCTTGTGGCTCTTATTACATGAGCCACATGTAATGCTCTTCTATAGGTCTTATTACATGAGGACCTATAATTCACATCTCTTTAAATACATTGCCAACTCTTTTCAGCATTCCCACCTTTTCTTTTGAATACAGGCAAAATTGTTTGATCACAACCACACTAGCCTCTCTGCTGCCCTGCCATAGATGCCCAAGCATGACTATTGATTCTCTGAGTCAATTTATTCAGATTGAGTTAATGAACTGCTGTCTGTAGTCCAAGTCAAACTGCCTGAATACTATTTTCCTTGTTCTTGATTGAAGTGAAGCCTTGCAGGAGCTCATCCAACCTGGTTAACAAATCACTGTAGCTTCTATTATTTGTGTGGAAATTGAAATCAGCTAAATCTGCATAAACTAATAACTGAAGTGATTATGGATCCTTTAAGTCTAAAATACCAAGGTTTCACCTGTTATTTGTGGAAAAAATCTTACGATCACGCTCAAGTATATTGTGCCGAAATCTTGGAAAAGAGAGGGGGAAAAAAAAAAAAAAAAAGGCTCCTCTGAATGGAGATCTGCTGCTAGTTAATACTTGGACCCATAAATGTGGTTTCTTTGATAACATTACAGAAGAGATTTCCCATTGTCAAGATACTGACTGATTTATCTATGTAAACATGTAAGCCATCAGCATATATTAGTTAACATTCTTTAGGCTTTGACACATCTTAGCTTTTTCAATCCCAGACTAGCCCAGAGACTTGGTTGCTGCCATCTGCTGTAGGGCCTCTAGTTGAATCCACTTTGGGATTAGTAAACCAACTAATCTCAAAGTGGGATTCATTTCAACTTCCATTTACCTTCTGCCTAAAAGCAAGAGCAAAGATTTGTTAAGAAAAAAAACCTGAAGATACTAAAAATAAATGCATGGTTACTTTAATTATTATTCTATTAAATCTAGAGGCTGCATTAAATTGAAAAGTGGCAGTAAATATGATGATAACACAGAAGTTCTCTGTGGATTATATTGTATCAATGTAGAGAAGATAGAATGCTTAAAAAGCTTATAGAGATGCTACCTGAAAACACTCCGTAAATAGGGCCTATTAGGTTAAGAAATTCACACAAAAGAGCAGAATATTAGGTTCCTAGGACAAATTAGTAACTTAGGTATTAGGAAGAAATATTTTCCTCTAATTGGCTGACATCCATTATCCTCAGTCCTTTTTTCTAAACAAATGCTTAAAATCAGAAGCATTCTTTCTGCCTGTATCATCAAGGCAAGTGGAAATAAATAATGATTACAAATAAGCATTGTCTATGTATCAGCATTTGGGAGAAGGGGGATTTCAAAGCCGAAAAATCAAAGTGAATACCTTATGGTGACAAAAATCAAGAAACTGGCTTGAAGAACATAGCAGTATCAGAATTAATTTTTAAAAAGAAAATTGATAGTACAAAGAAAAGAAAAGTCAATCTTTTGCACGTTCCTTAGATGTTATAATTTTGCTTACTTATATTAGGGAGCTATAATTCTTATCAACATATCGTTCACCTCAACGCATTGGCAAAATCAGATTATATGATGAAAAATTTCTATTTAGGTACAATTTAATAAAGACACCCAGTCCTAATGCTCCCTTAGATGTAGACCATTGGCTAACAATTGCCAGGTTAAACATATGAACAAAACAATGTAGGGGATGGGGAGAAAGGCAGAAATCATTTCATATGAATCTTTGGAAGACCTTTGGAACCAACTATGTGGGCGTCCGGGCTCCAGCTGCAGAATGCTCATTACATCAACATTCAATGAAAAGGCCAGGAAAGTTTGGTCACTGGCACTTTTATATTTAACAGAAAGTCTTGTGGCAAGTGATAATGATATTGTCAGTACTGGCTGACATGCAAATTGCAAAGTCCTAAGAAAAGAAACAAAACAGCCCTCTCCTTATTAAAAAGCCAAGCAGAATGCATGCAGTCTTTTTCTTAATTTCGAAGGGCAAAATACTTGTAATCGGTGGTTGAATGCATGATATTCTGGGACTAAGGATTTGGCTGCCTTTTACTTCTAATATTATATGCACAGTAGGTTTCATACTGCATGAAAATTGGAAAGATAGCCAAATCCCATTACTAATTTCCAATTAGTATTATTTTGTTTACATGGAAACAATAAATGAATGAACAGATAGCTGTCTTCATCCTAATGCCTTTCAGTGGATGGAGATTTCAAATGTCCAGGTGAATAGGTCAGGGAAGGCTGAGCTACAGTATCTATTGTTGAAAGAAAAATCTTCAGGTCCAATCCAAGCCAGGAATAAATAAAATGGAGGCTGTTTGGAAAGAAGGTTCTATTTATTGAAGAACAGAACCAACAGCATGTGGTTCTGGGACAGCTGACAAAATGGAGTTGGGATAGGTGGGCTTTTATATTTTCTTTGGGCTTTGTATTTGAGATCCTCCCTGTTCCTGTGCAATGTATTTTGACCTGAGCTTGAGTGTGCTCTTTTGGTATTGGGTGGTGGTCATGTTCCTGTCCTTGAGTCTTTGTTTTTCTAATCCCATCAGCTCAAACCTTCTCTGTGGCTGTGGCTGAAGGCATTTTGCTTATGAATAGTGGCTCCAAATTTGCATTTCTTAAAAGCTGGCCTGCTTGAGAAAAGGAGACTGGGGGCTGGTTTCTGCCTAAGATTTTTCTCCATTATTCCTTTGGGGAAATATACTATTCTGCCTTTTTTAATAGTCCCCTGAATATTTCCTTCTCTAAGAGGGTGGGTGGGTGCTGACTGCCAACACTATCAACATATACGGAATCAGGAATACATTGTAGATACTGAACTATCATAGTCACAAGCCTGCACAATACTTTCTTCAATAAAAATGACAGACCTCTGTAGTGCTATCTTATTTGAAGTATAAATTATTATATCTCCGTGCCACTTCTAGTTTTGTTAAGACATTGAGAAACTTAAGAGAAGGGGTCCCTCTTTATGGACCATCAAGTGGCACTTCAGTTTCTTTAAAAATATAAGCACAACTAATAATTTTAAAGAAACTGGAACTAAAGAAATTGTTCTTGGAGTTATATTTCTTTATTTTTAAATAAAGCGTATTTTTAAATATGCTGAGGAAATGGATAGTTTTTAGAGTTGTCAAAAAAATGTAATTACATATGGTGATATCTACACTAATACAGTGTTTTCAGAGTGATAAGTCAAGTGTGATCCATCCACCAATCTTCTAAGAACCCACGGATAAAGCTGTTACCAAAACCGGGCTGTTTAGAAAGCATTTGCTAGTTCAATGCAGAGATATGGCATAAACTATCTACTTGAACATTTTTTCATTTTTCTGTATAAGGCCAATAAAGCAGGTCACAATGCAGAAAATTACTTCAGTCATGCATTAGTCAAAACCTATCACTATTTTTGAGCATGCCCAGTTTATTATGAACTGTTTTGAAGTGATCTGCTGTGTAGCATACATGGAATTACAAATTACTTAAGAGAATGTGGAATCCTTTAATTCAGAAAGTACTTTGGCTATAAATGCAACAGAATTCAATTATCTGTATTTTGAGGAAAGCATTTTCTTTCACTCTCAGTCTCATATCTGAAATACAAGAACAGAAGTTTTATAGGGCTATTGTGAGGATCACTGGAATAATATGCTATTTATAATAAAAGTAACTCCAAGTCATACAAACATACACTATTAGTTGCCCTATTCTCTGGACTGCCATCATAATAAAAATATATTGTGATGCTGTTTCATTCTGCTGCACAATATTTTTTGCTGACTTTTAATTCATTCAGCCTGTAATAGGTTTGATTATGTGGCAACTACGACACATACAAGCTGTATTCACATAAAATGCTGAACCATGGTTTGCTTAATTTCATTTGGTTGATATTAATCCATAAATCATAATTTGCAAATCACACTAGCTAGGTTCACACACATTAGCATATATACAAACTTAGCCACAAACTGATAATACAGTTGGAATTATTAAAAACTGAATCCATTCAGAAGAGACTCTAATAGCCTGTAGTCATGCTTATAGTTATCTCAACACTTCTAATTCATTCATCTATCTTCTGGTACTTCATTTTTCTCCCAAGAAATTCAGGAATATATGAATCCGTTTAGTAGATTTT
Organism: Protobothrops mucrosquamatus; assembly: GCF_001527695.2. NCBI lineage: Eukaryota > Metazoa > Chordata > Lepidosauria > Squamata > Viperidae > Protobothrops > Protobothrops mucrosquamatus. The sequence goes on from NW_015388137.1 coordinate 27,054, forward strand.
CTTGATAGAAGTATGAGAAACAGATCACTGCACTTCACAAATCCAGCTACACAATGTATATATATATATCAGGATTCTCCAAAGTGGTCAATATATTAGCTCCAGGATTGATGGAACTATCCAAGGGGTCAATCAAAGAGTGAGGATCAAAAGGGAGTTGATAAATGTTGGAAGGTCAATTGGGATCAATTAACCTTTTGGGGTTTCTGTAGAGTTCCACACCACTTCCTAGTCCTGAAGGTGAGGTGGCTGGAGTAGAGACAGTGTTATCCAGATGGTCAGCCACCAGTGAGAACAGCCTTGAATTTTCTCTATTATTGGTTAATCTTCAATTCAATTCACAGTCTGGGACTGGGAAAAACTTAACAGTTCAAGTCCTAACTAAGGACCTAAGAGCTGTTAAGGTAAGGTCCGAGTATATAGGCAGTTCCAAGTAAGGTGGGGTTGTTTTTTTTTTGCAAAGTCAGACTATTCAGATCTAATAAGTTCAAAATGTCTATGTATCTACGCAGCCCTTTGGGTATTGCTCTAAGGGCTCCTATTATTATTTGTCCAACCATTGATTTCTTCCTCCATAATCGCTCAACTTCAATTTGGAAGTCACAATATTTTGTTATTTTTTTCTAGCTGTTTCTCTTCAATTTGTGCATCACCTGGTATTGCAATATCAATGAACCAGACTTTTTTCTTTTCCACAATAATTATGTCTATTATTACTATTCTTAGTATTATTAAAGCACCAATTATTAAATTATATTAATATAATCAATAAACAATCTGAAACTTCATGAAGGAGTCAATCAGATGAAAAGTGGGAGGAGTCCTGGCTTAAATGACCGGTAGCCTAGTCTGATGTGTGACTACTTCAAGTGAATTTTGTAGCTGAGTAAATTCAGGTGTCTTGATTCCAATTTCATCACACAATCCACTATTACTACAGTGAAAATTTAGAAAACCTTCACGTGTAACACAATTGAAAATAGAATTGTTGGGAAGCTACTTCTCCCTTAGCCACAGAAGAATTGCCTATTGTATAGCCAGTTTCAACATTTTATTTACTTATTATTTATTAAATGTTTATGCTTTTCATGTCACCAAGAGGCAATTCTAGGCAGCTTATAACCAAGTAAAAATAACAAGCTAAATTATCAAAATAATAAATACATTTTATTTTGACAACACATATTTTCATACTAAGGAGATAGCACAGTACATGAGATCAGGGGTTCAGCAAATTTTTCAGGCTGTGGAAACTGCTAGTAAAAATATAAATATACACAATATTTTCATATTCTCTGAACACCTGATCAAAGGGCAAACTGGACGTGTTTGAAGTTTTTCTTTGTCCTTATTCTGCTTCTAACTGCAAAGTCCCTTTTCTTTTCTTTTTGAAATACTGAAGAGCTATGGACAGAGAGATGGCTCTGGCATGTGGAAAAGATATAAAAGGCTCAATAATCTCTTTCCATTCTTATCAGTTCTTCCTATTCCATATCCTTTTATTTGCTATGTTCATTTAAATTACAGCATAGCCGTGTTATCATAGTTGCCTGCGGCTAATGCTATCAAAACAGATATGAATTGAGTTTTGCTGTGGAATATCTCGATGTATTATGTACAAGTAAAGTAATAACTGAAAACAGATTGTATCAATATTGTTTGGGAGCATTATGCATCGTGCCCATAAAGTCTGCTTGTCAATGAAACATGAAATATGATTTCTATTCTAATCAGAGCTGCTAAACATGATAATCCAGTATTTAAAGACCCAAAGCTGAAAACCATCCCACAGAGCTAAACAATAGTAGGTGGATAAAGAATATCATTTGCAAAAACTTTGAAGATATCACAATGTGGGAAAAACTATACTGAAATGACTTTACGGGCAATGGAAAGCAAAGTAAGCTGGAAGTTGGATGGGGGTATGCAAATGGAAAAAGCAACATTCTCAATAAATTAAAATTTAGAAATGGTAAGATCAAGGCTGTGCAAAAGCCTTTGAAAGGCAGCTTCCCAATGAATATGTACAGACACTTCTTGTAAAATGACTAAAGTCATTTAAAAAGCTTTTGCAACTTTCTTGGAAGTAAACAATGAGTTTGGGGTGGAGAATAGGAAAAGGTTCAGGCAGTGACGCTTTATTCCTTCCAATAGCTCACCACAAAGTAATTGTGGGATTGTAACAGAGCCATTCTTACAGGGGTGAACTAATTAACACATGTAGTGTGACAAAACACAATTGGGAGGATGGTTTACACTCCTTGGAAACTCATTACCTGGTGATGACATATATCAGCAACAGGGCCTGATGTTAATAGCTTTCCTGGCACAAATTTATGGATATCTATTCAGAAGCAAAACTCACAAAGCTCAGTGGGGCTTAGTGCCAGGCAAAGATCAGCTGCATACCTTTTATCAACTGATTAAATCATCTATTGCTTATGGCCAGGAAAATGCAAATATTTTTAAATATTGGACTAAAGAATTCATAAAAAAAGCATTGCAAGGACTGAATTTCTCTGATTGGCACAATAGCATTCTGAAAGTGATATGGAAGAAAAGAACTAATTTTGTTGCTGACACTTCCTCGCTCTTGGCTTAACACACGTAGGCACAGTTGCATACTTTGATGTGCACCAAGTTTTTTTAATGGCAAACTGTAGCTGTTTGCTGCCAATATAGTTGATTTGGGCTGTCATTCCTTTTCCCAATGAACTATTATTTTATTACTATAAACCATGAGTGACTTATTGCTCAGAGCAAAACAGCTGCTTCTGTTTACTCATAAAGATATTGAGTTATCCTTGTCTCATACATCATTTTCTACAACTGCTGAGAACAGGAGGAATATGAAGTCTTTCCCCATTTTAACAAGTTGCCTATTTAAAGTACCTGATAAAGATAGCCATTAGTAGCTGTCAAATTATCTGCAGTACAGGCACTGATGGAACCACAGTGGTGATTACACGAACAGCCAATAATTCATGTCGTCTACAAGAAGACTGAAGCTGGAATCATGCTTGGCTCATCTGGGAAGTGGAAAGCTTGACTGCTGCTGTGAATCTTCCTCTTCAGCTAATGAGAAATAAAAATATATATCTGTGGATCTTTGCCAAAGGACTTCAGCAAACTGTGCCTGCTTGATTTTCAGTTATTCTCTACTCCTCCTGAAGCTCAGTGTTTTAGAAGATGCAGAAATCTGCAGTAGGAGCAAGTTCCACTGTGCAACAGATTTGGGAATACATAATGTTGTATACATTCTAACCGGATTAAAATGTGGCTTTTAAAAATTCTTTTATCTTCTTACAAAGGGAAAAGTGCTATTAGTATCTTGTGAAACTATTCTCTCTTCCTAAAACTCTATAAATTTCTTTTCAACACATTCAGAATATTCCTGTGTATTTAAAGCTAGTAGCAAAATTGTCTTCTGTTCACCTTCTCAGTGGGCCATAAACATGTAATTGGCAGCCTACAAAACTATCAAAGTGCACATACTTCCTATCAGTCACAATAAAAAAACCTGAGTGACCAAACAAGCAGAATAATGAACCTATGTGACATAATAATCTGTGTGAATCACAGGAACAGCATCATATTCACATAATATAGCAAATACAAACTCAGAAGCTTTTTCTTCAAGCAGATTTTTCCTTTCAACTGGCACTATTATTACAGATAGTTCTTGACTTACAACAGTTTGTTTAGTGACCGTTCTAAGTTGTAACAGCAATAAAAAGTGACATAACCATTTTTCACACTTATGACTGTTGCAGCATCCCCATGGGTCACATGATCAAAATTCAGTCACTTGTCAACTGACTCATTTATGATGGTTGCAGTGTCCCTGGGTCATGTGACTGACAAGCAAAGTCAATGGAGAAGCCAGATTCACTTAACAACCATCTTAATAGCTTAACAACTGCAGCGATTCACTTAACAACTATGGCAAGAGAGGTCATAAAATGGGGCAAAACTAATTTAACAAATATCTCAGTAACATACATTTTGGGTTCAATTGTGGACACAGGTTGAGGATTAGCTGTATATCATTGTGGGTGTGGATTATTTAGGACTAGGAAAATCCCTTTGATCTTTATTAAAAATTAATGACAAGAATTCTTTCTTTATCAAATTGAAGTAATTATTTGGAATTCAGTGCTATAACAATGAGTATATAAATGAGTCCAAGCATTCTGATCTTTAAAAAGCTGGCCATCTAAATCAATCTGTCATATTTTAAGCGCTGTTGTTCAGCTCGTAAAATATAAACAGACTTACGAAGATCAAAAAAATTATCACCAGATATTTTAAATTATATTAGAATGGGGTACAATGACAGAGTAATGAACGTAATTATTTTATTAAAATGATTTAAGTGAAATATAATCACAATATATTGCTAAGACATACTAATTTGTATAATGCTGACTTCCTGAAAAATTCAATATTTGGGGGCTAGCAGATTGGGGTAGATCAACCCACAGACCTAACAGTGACAAGGTGAATCTGGAAATTTCACATCATGTCTGCAACAATGAGACTACATGCCATACCTTCAATTCAGTGGTCCCACAAGCTCAGTGCTTTCTGCTCTCTGTCTCATCCACCAGCAACTAGCATTTTGCTCCATGAAAGTAAAGGAGATTTGAAGAAACAAGGGAACCATATGGGCAAGATGACAGAGCAACAGAATAATGTGGCAAAAGGGACATTTAGATCAAGTCCAACCCCTACTCAATGCAGCAATTCAAAATATAGCACCTCAGGAGCATGGTTGTTAGGCTCTGCTTCTACATATTCAGTGAAAAAAAATATGGCACAACAGCTCTCTGAGCAATTAGTTCCAAAGCTGAATTGCTCTTATTATGCAGAAGTTTTTTTTTAGCTTTCAGACCATTATGTCATGTCTTGCATTCTAAAACAGCCCAATTTAGGGCTATCCCCAGGCAGCAGTCGCTACTGCGACAATCATCTTTATGTTAAATTTGGATTGCTAACAAAGAGTTAAAGGGAGATTGGTATAGCTATTTCGAGCTACTTAGCTCTCATCAGCCAGCCATACCCTTCCGAGATTCGAGCCTGGGCTGCTTGCATGTTAGGCAGGTGTGTTGACCTCTAGGCCACAGGCTCTTTCTCACTTTGTCAGCTGGTCTCTTCCCTCCTTGATACAGCTGACAAAGTGAGAAAGTGTCTGTGGCCTAGAGGTCAACACACCTGCCTAACATGCAAGCAGCCCAGGTTCGAATCTCAGAAGGGTATGGCTGGCTGATGAGAGCTAAGTAGCTCAAAATAGCTATATCAGTCTCCCTTTAACTCTTTGTTAGCAATCCAAATTTAACACACACACACAGCCCTATCTTTTATATATCTCCAATAAATCCCAATGAGTCTAATCCCCACAAGAGCAAAGCAATTAAGAGAAATCAAAATCTGGAAAAAAGTTGCAAGCCAGAAATATTTCTGGCTCAGTACTTAAAAGAAGAGGAAAGCAAAAGCTGGATTTCTATTTAGGATCATCTTTCCCATCTTTCCTGACTTTCCTAACTCATATGCATCCCTCTCTAATACCAGAATTTTTTCTTTCATAGATGAAAAAGAAGTGCTAGCATAGCACTTTTTTCATTCTTACAGTAATACACAGTCACATCACATACTAGTTACACAACAGTAAAAGTTGCAATACTTCAGTAGATCATCTCCTAACTTGCTGCTCTTTCAAATGTGCCAGATGGGGAATCCAAAACCTCCCAATCAACATGGTTGTTGTTGACTACATCAGCTGAGAATCCTGAAAGAGAAGCTAGCAGGCTAGAGGTAGGCTCCTCTATAGTGTCAGTCTATGAAATTTGTAAGTAGATTAGCCACAAATGTATTACAGAATGTTTCTGAACTAAGTAGACATGAAAGGACTTGGATTATTATCAGGCATGCTCAGACTGAGTTCACCAGCTTTTACCTCAGATAATTATAATGTTTGTATTTCTTCAAAAATATTTTGCAAGCCAACTATTTGTTGCTTATTCTCAATTATTCTCGTCCATTTTTTTCCTTTAATCCTACCATCTTTATGTCCTGGAAGTTATGTAAGGCATACACAACAATGTTACATTAAAATTAATTGCCAGCATGCTGTTTGTGAGAGCAAGGTCACCTTTCTAGCAAAGTGTGTGTGTTTGTTTATGTCTGTAAATTTTGTTTGAAAGGGGGGAATGAAGTAATTAACATGAATTTGGAAGACAATCCCAAGTAGACTATAAACAGCAAGAGGAAGATGTATGGCCAATTACATTAAATACCAATCAAAATTTCAGCCACATAACAGTTCTCCTGAGCATTTAATCTGTTATCTCATATAACTTCTTCCTTTATGTTTGCACCAGCAATTAAAAAACCTCAACAACTTCAGCTAGCAACTGGATAACTAAACTATTTGATCTTAAAATACTGCATGGAACAGAATTAAATCTATACAAAAGGTTAGGAAATAGCTTAGTGCCAAACCAGATTAAATTATTATCATGGCTTTTGGGAAAGGAGGGGGCGTTCAAGTGAGATGAGTTACTTCTTACATACTTTATACAGTATTTATAAGATTTTTCATTTCTCTTAATAACTTCTAAAAAAAATGGTAGCAGCCAATGCAATCACCATGTAAAGCCAACTGTCTTCCTGCTAGCTGTCTGGACACACACATATATGTCCTGCAGATCCTGAGTTTAAAAATATGGAGGTCTTCTTCCTGAGGAGGATCTGATAGGAAAAGCAAAAGGCAAGCCTCTTCCTTTCTCTGTACTGTTAAACTCACATTTTAGGATCTGCGGGAAAATATCTCTTCTTAAAAACTTCCAGTGTTGGAGCAATCACAACTTCTGGAGGCAGGTTGTTCCACTGATTAATTGTTCTAACTGTCAGGAAATTTCTCCTTAGTTCTAGATTGCTTCTCTCTTTCGTTAGTTTCCATCTGTTGCTTCTTGTCCTGCCTTCAGGTGCTTTGGAGAATAGGTTGGCCCCCCGTCTTCTTAGTGGCAGCCCCTTAGATATTAGAACACTGCTATTATGTCACCCCTAATCCTTCTTTTCATTAAACTAGACATACCCAATTCCAGCAACCTTTCTTTATATGTTTTAGCCTCCAATCCCCTTTGGTTGTTGAATTTTGGCAGTGAAGGTCGCAAATGGCAATCATATGACTGCACGATGCTGCAATGTCGTAATTGCAAACCAGTTGCTGAGGGCTCACATTGTGACCACATGATCACAGAGGTATTGTAACAGTTTCAGCTATGAGGACATGTTGCGAGGACCCTTTGTTCAGCACTTATTCATAACTTCAAATGGCTGCTGAAGAAATATGTATTAAGCAAGTACTATCTGTGATGAGCTTAAAACAGAGCCAAAATTTACATTCTGGGTCAGGTCCATAGATGCTAAAGCAAGCTATATGGGCCATAGGCAGTATCCAAAATTAAGTTAACCAGACCTAGTACATCACTTGTCTTAATCTATAATTCATGCCTGTGAGTACAATGCCACTGGGAACTGAAATGCCCAAAATGGATGTACACCAATGACACATACAAATTCAAAAGCAGCATTCAGATAGTTCTTCCTCCTGTCTCCCAAGGTTATTTATTCTCAAGCCCATTACAAAAACTGAATCACTCTTTTTTTTTATGCCAGGTGAAAATTGAGCAATGTTTAAAATTATTTACTAATTTTGGGAGAGTAAGTATTTTCTGAGGGAAATTGGGAGTTGCTGACTTTGGCAAGCTGTAGCAGTTTCTCTGGACTCCAGGAGATCAGAATGACAGTTCTTCCAGTTCTTGTGTGTTAATTTAATTGGAAGACTATCCCTCTCTCTATGACAGACAAAGAGTAGCTATGGAGAGTTTCTGCGGAGTGACAGCAGAAGGAGGTGCATTCTTAACTTAAATTCAAGAATTTTTAACTTAAACTTAATTTAATTCTTAATTTAAAGCTCTAGTGAGAGCAGTGCTCAGGAACTGGAAGAGCATCAAAGCTGAAGCCTCTGGCTTAGTCACGATAAATAATAAGTGGGCTGCCAAAAGTCCCCTTTGACCAGATGGCTAGTTCTGAGTCACAAGACAAGGACAAAATAGCTATTGCATATTGGGTACCCACCCACCCAAGTTCCTGCTGTGCTTTCATCACAATCCACAGGGGTGGGTGTGGGTGGGAGAGGGTTGTTCCTGAAATGGATGAGTGAAGAACTCTGGGAGAATATGCCAATAATATATACTTTCATCCAGGGTCACAAAAAGCAAGAAGATTATCCCAGCTGCCCAGGTAAAACAAGCAGGCACCTATATTAGACAGCAGCAATGTAGAAAGATGCTAGAGAGGAATGATCACTATAATAACGATGTTAAAGATATAATTTCATACTGCAAAGGAGATGACAATGGTAAATCATTCCAATTGACATGACACAATCACACATCTTAAGAGTTATGATGGTGCAGTAGTTAGAAGGCAGTATTGCAGGCTGTCTCTGCTCACTGCCAGGAGCTCAATCCTGACTCAAGGTTGACTCAGTCTTCCATCCTTCAGAGGTCAGTAAAATGAGGACATAGATTATTGGAGGCAATAAGCTGATTCTCTAAACAGCTTAGAAAGGGCTGTAAAGCACTGTGAAACGGTATATAAATCAGAAAATTGAAACCAAATTGGAATTCAGACATTTTCAGTTAGAAGATCATACTATTTGCTACATAGGACATGAAAAACAAAGAAGGAATGGTGTTGCTTTCATAATAAAAGAAAGGTATAGCAAGAACAATACTTGGCTACAGTGCAATTATTCTTGGATTTTTTACTGCCAGACCCAGAGAGATGTATTTACAAAGTATTTTGTCACATGTTCTGGCTTAGATACTATCGGCAGATGATCTCCTAAAGTACTCCAAATAATAAGTTAATAATCATTTGAAACTATGAATTCCACTACTGAGATCCTATCAACAAGAATGAGAACAGCATAGATAAGATGAGATGAGATGAGATAAGAACCTTTATTGTCATTTTTTTTACTGTGGGCAAAATGGCACACATTAAAAATTAAATTTAGTTGCCTCCTCTCAAAGTGAAACACATACATGACACACACCTAAACATAGTAGATACAACATGACCCACACCCTTACATATACATAACAAATACATATTAAATACTGTCCATCTTGAATATATAACGGAAGGAGGAAGCTTGAGAGTTCACAAGGTTAATGCTGTATGGAATGAAACTATGGCTGAATCTGGATGTTCTGCTACAGATACCACGGAGCCTCCTCTCAGAAGGTAACAAGGAAAACAGGTTGTGAAGAGGATGTGTAGTGTCCCAGATAATCTTACGGACCCTGCTCAAGCAATGCTTCTGTGCTATGTCCTGGATGGGAGGGAGGGAACTGCCAATGATCTTTTTGGCCATCCTCACCACTCTCTGCACCGCCTTTCCTGTCTGAAGCAGTGATGCTTCCAAACCAGACTGTGATGCTGTATGACAGGATGCTCTCTATCATCCCCCTGTAGAAAGTGGTCAGGACAGGGGAAGGAAGATGTGCTTTTCTCATGCAATGCAGAAAATGCAAGTGCTGCTGTGCTCGTTTCACCAGTGTCTCGCTGTTGAGCGACCAAGCCAACCTACTCGTTAGCTGCACACCCAGGAAGTTGATGCTGGGAGTGTAACCTTTCAAAAATCTCTGATAAATCTTCTGCAGCATCATGTCCATGGGTCTATGAGCCAAACACCAAATGGTGTTTTTCATACATTTTAAAGTCACCTATGGTGGAATCTCTTTGTAAATAAATATACAAATCTTTTAAAAAGTAAATTGCAAACAGTTCTGTAAACAAACCAAAAAAGCTTCAGTTACTTCAAAAGAAAAAATAATGAAGGGTTATTGGTTTGGTGTTAAAAGCAAACAAATCAAAAAGAGGGAATGATAACATGAAACAGATACTTGAGCAAAGATATTAATTCAAGCAACCCTTCACTCTTGGACAGATGCTACAGTTTTTAATGGGTTCACAAAATAATGGATTATGAGCAAATCAAAGTAGATATGCAAATGGAAAGCAGCAGCAATTTTACAAAAACCTAATATACATTCAGCATGACTCTACGTTTTAAAGGAGAACTTGCAAAAAATTGGTATGATACTGTAAGCCTACTCATTTTTCCAAACACTGAAACTGAAATTTTAAAAGAAAGATAAATACCCTTTTTGCAAATCATTGATAGATAGAGCACCTAGCATGTTTAGCTGTTCATTTCTTATTTTATTTTCTGTGGTAAAATTACACAAAAACCAGGTTATAGGCTTTCTGGTTTGGCACAAGCCTGAACTGAGTGAAGAATTGAAAAAAAATATTTGGCGGGAGGGGTGGGGAGATAAGGGCATGAAACTGATATTCTGAAGAGTGGAATAATATCCAAGAAATAAAATGATGAAAAAGTCATAAATGCTATGGGAATGTTGAAAAATGATAAAATTGCAAGGGTAAATTCTGTAACTGGAGAAATAAAAAATCAATAGGTGTATGACTTTTTAAATAAATGTGTGAAGACTGCATTAATTTGGAAAATACCATTACTTCTCTACAAACAGACAAAGGAAGCAGGAGAAACATGAAATTAAATTGAATGAGTTACTTCAGAAGTGTGTATAGTAAAACAGGAAGAGATAGGATCAAAACTGAATGAGTGATGAATGTGGATTAAACACAAAAGTGGGTAACTGATATGAAAGAAGAATGTTGAGGAGGTTGGATCATATGGAGTGAAAGAGGATCAAATTACAAAACAAATATAGAAAAGAAGAATGAATTAATGGAGAGGAGAGGAAGACCAAGACAGACTTGCTAGATCAGTGATGGCAAACCTTTTAGAGACTGAGTGCCCAAACTGCAACCCAAAACCCACTTATGCATCGTCGAGTGCCGGGTGGGTGTGGCCCATTGGGTGGGTGTGGCCCATTGGGTGGGTGTGGCTGCGGTGGTAACGGCAGACTGGGTGGGACTAAAAAGTTCAATCAATCCCAACTTTGCAAGATCTTTTTTTTTCCCGCGAGAAGTTGAAATTGACTGATTGAACCTTCTTTTTTTTTTGCGCATGGCGGCGGAGGCCTAAAGCGAAAAGGTTTTATAAAACCCAGCTGAAGGCCTAGGACTGGGGCGATGATGCGCGTGCCCACAGAGAGGGCTCTGAGTGCCGCCTCTGGCACCTGTGCCATAGGTTCGCCACCACTGTGCTAGATGATAACAGCCTGAAAAACAAGAGGGGAGATTAGTTTAAAGAACAAAAGGGCAACTTGTAAATTTCCTATGCCTTTAATTTCTTTGCCTTACTATGTCTTACTCCTTGTCTGCACTCTGCCTGAAGTTAGTTAACCTAAAAGGGAAGAATGTGATGAGTATGCACAGGTCAGAACAGATCAAAAGAGTATGTACGTTGTCTGCCTCTGAACTGGGCATAAGCAAACCTTTCTTTTCTCAAAGTGTTGTTTACAGAAAGTCATTTTCATGCTGCCCTAATAATGATAGAGTATGTGCTGGGTGTGAGTGGATACAGCAGAATGGGTCTAAAAAGAAATTATGAGAAAAATCAGCAGCACAGAAGGCTATTCCTTTTTTTCCTATTCTGTTGGCATCTGTTGGCCCTCATGAAGATGGGCCACTGGACAGAACTAAAAGGGGAAAAGGGGGAAATCAGTATAAAAGCCAGTACAGTATTGGACACAAGGAGCTGTCCAGCAAAAACATGGAGCTGTCCATTTCCATGTTAAGGAGATGAGTGCTGAGGAACAGATTTGACTTTTTGCACCAGATTTTTTTTTTGGGGATGCTGGATGGTAGAGGCCCCCTTTTTTCTAGTTGTTCCTACAATCTGGAAAAAATCACAACATTATATATATTCCATTGATACATAAATACAAGACAATTTACATTCTACCAAAAATCTTTTGAAGCAAATATTTGCAAAGGAATATGCTCAGTATTCTAATTTCTATAGGAACAGTAATTTTGTTCAGCAGAGACAGGGTGTAACCATTAGTTAATATCCATACAAAACCATTCTACTATCTGAGAAGCAAGCCATTTAAGGAAGAAAGTAGAGTTGCCTGTTTCCTTTTGAAAGTGAATGATACACACTCACTGATCAATGGAAATTACTATTGCTCTTCTTTCTTTTATTGATCCTATCATTTATCTAAATTTCTCTTCCCAGTCTTGCCTAATCATTTGCCTTCTGCCTAAGCCTCTTGATAATGGTTCATTTTTTGCCATCTGATATTCATTCCTTCATAGGCCCACGTCTATAATGAATTGGGAACAGTTTTTTGTATTCTTATTGTTTATGGTTTGAATTTATTTATCTGATTCATGTCAAAATCTATAGGATTCTAATGAAAACAACTCTAAAAAGGCATTATTTTATTACATATCTGGCTGCTCCAGTTATATGATATTGTCAAGCCTTTAGGGAGGCCAGATTAGGAAACAGGCATTAGAACCATTGGAACTCTATTGTTATAGGGCAGTGATGGCGAACCTTTTAGAGTCCGAGTGCCCAAACTGCAACCCAAAACCCACTTATGTAGGCAGTCCTTGCAGTACACTCTGTACACTACCAATGATTTTTCTTCCTCAGGCAATGGTTCCTTGGGATGCATTGACTTCATGCGGAGTGGCCCATTGATCAGGTCAATGGGCCACGTTGACATTGTGTGGCGCCAATATGGGCAAGAAACTGAATTAGCAAGGTTTATAAGAAAACTCCCCACCCCCTGACACTCACTCTGATGATGCTGGCAGTGGACCAACGAAAGCTTAGGTTGTTTTTAGTATTGTAAATAGTTGTTTTTATTGTTTTAGTTTTTTAACAATAAACAGCTGGTTTATATCCTTCCCAGAGTTCGAGGATTTTCTATCATTATACAGATATGCCTGGGATTCGTATTTTTATAGTTATTAGGAACACACACACACACAAACACACACACACACACACACACATGTGTATATATATATAATGATTCAGGGATTAAACTTTTGATGTAGTGTATCTGTTAAAAATATGTCAAATTATTGACTGTGATACGAAAAGCACATTTGCTTTCTATTCTTATACAGAAAGTGTTTCCAATTTCAATAACTTGTGTGAAATATAACAATTCATGTGTTATATTTCCTATATTCAAAGGTGATTACAATAATAACAGAACATCCTCTTGCTTAGGAATATAAGATATCATTCAATCAAGTTAATGTACCTTAAGAAAATCAAAGCCCATCCAAACCACTTTTTGGATGTAAATATTAGTTCAATTCCCAATAGTTCTTATTTCCATTGGAGTCTATTTCAATATAAATTCATGCAAGAGCAAATAAAGTATTAAGTAGATTGTACTTCAGCATAAGTAGGCTGTTGATTCAGCCACCCACGAAAGCTTGGTATCAGTAAACTAGGAACAACTAGTATTGCCCAAAGTATTGTAATATGTTATTCAAAACACATTCACAAAAACAAATGATGCCCAACTTCACTGGGTTTGTTCCTATTGCTCACCAAATCCAAATAATCAATTGTGATCCATTGTCTATACCAGAAGTCCCCAACTTTTTGGCACCAGGGACCGGTTCCGTGGAGAGAGGTTTTTCCACAGACCGGAGGGTGCGTGGTTTTGTGTGCTGCCTGCATCTCGTGGATGGGGCTTTGCTTGTTTGTGCGGACCGGTTGCTGGCATGCCACAGCCCGGTACTGGTCCACGGTTGGGGACCCCTGGTCTATCCAATGCAGTTGCCAAATTCGTGAGTGTCGTCTTAATATTTACTACTTTTATGGCTCATTTTTTGTCTAATTAATTATCTATGCTCTATTTGTTTTGATTACTCTCGTTTTATTATATTCTTAATTTACTCTTACTTTTTTGTAAGCCACCATGAGAACCCATTTAGAGGCTAGTGTAAAATAATGTTTCTAAAAGGCTAGTTGCATTTGAAACTTGTGCTAGATGGTCCAATGACTGATATACTGTCTTAGGATGCTTTAGAATTGAACCACCACAAACATTGGCAATGAAGGAGATTCCAAAACTGTACAAACCAATCAAATAATTATGTACTAATTTACATCCTGCCATACAAAATGCTCTGATCAACATTCTGAGCATTACAATATAAGAAAATGTTCTGGCTTTACCTTTTTTGATTTACCAATTCCTGAACAAAAATGAGCTTTTAGAAGTGGTTCAGACTGAAGACCCACAATTAACAGATTTTATTTCGCTTATTATAGTGGAATCCGAAGCAACAGATGCATTCCCTAGGCATACATGAGCTTGTTTGATCATCATATCTGCAGATGGGATATATATTATCTACATCAACATGAAGGGAATACAATGGATTTGGATTTTGTAGGGTTTCCAGACCTGGTCTATGTGAAAAAAATATTTCATATGTATTAAAACAAATGCTTAATTTGGTACTTATAGCACTAGTCATTAACTAGAATACTTTATTGTAAATAAAGTTGTGCCAAAGTCTCAGTGTACATACTATATCATCTCCCAATTCAACTACTTCCAATCTTTCCTATCTCTGAACTAGCAAGTGCTGGGCAGAACACCTACTTCATAATGAATTTATTCTCTATTTACTGGTCTGTAGCTTGTTTTACTCTATTCAAGCTACAGTTATTTTGAAGTTGATGCAAACCATTATGTAGAGCAAGTGGGCCATTCATTTTCCTGAAAAATTTGAAGAATACTCAATATTTCTCAGTTTAATACACTCAAAGCAGTATTATAAATATGTTTGATGCAGCATGTCTTAGCACTATAAGCCCATTTTGGAGCCATGCCTGATGTATTTGCCCTTGGCAGGCTTTATAATCTAAAAGTGCTAGAAATCATTGGCTTATCAGTGCTATTAACTCTGGACATTGGGCTGCTATTGGTTTTTAAACTGTTTCCATAGCTTATTATACAGCATATGAATCAACCATGAAACATCAGTTCAAACATGTTGCAGCCTATAGTCATTGCTGAGAAAAAAACAGTGACAGTTCCAGTTCTCCTTCAATCATTTTCTTCTGACAGAAGAATGAAATAGGCTTTTATTTTTCCTTTTTGAGAGATGAATTGCATCCTTTAAAGAGAATTGTAGTAGTATCCAAAACAAGTCACTCCTGCCATACCGACTTCTTCTTGGAGATTCTGTCTTATCCTAGAATCCCTACTGTTATTAAGTAAACAATCCCTTTTATGCCCCCTCCCATTTCCATCTTCATCTTGTTTTAAGCCCTGTTGCATTATGTCAGGGGTGTCAAACTCAATTTCATTGAGGGCCGCACCAGCATTACGGTTGCCCTCGGGTGGCCAGGTGGGTGTGGCCAGGGTGGGTGCAGCCTACTGGTGGGCATGGATGGAGTGGGTGTGGCCTACTGGGTGGGCATGGCCAGCTCTACATCGTTCGCGTCAAGGGTGCCTGTGGGGGCCTGGGCAGGAGTGGGACAGATCTGAGGGTCTCTGGCAGAAGGGGGTAGGACCGGGGCAAGCGCCAAGGCATGCTCCATTTCTTCATTCCTCACAAAGGGTGACACCTCCCCGGCATGCACCCAGGGGGTGGGGCCGACACAGCAGGGGCTTGTTCCTCGCTGTTTCTAGACGGCCTTATGGAGGTAAGACTGAATGCGTTTCAGCATAGATGGCCACCACAAAATTGTACATTGGCTCCCGGCCAGCCTGGGCCAGGGCCAAGGCAGTGGGGGCCGTTCCCTCACTGTTTCCAGGATGGCTTCGCGGGCCACATGAAACCACCTCGCTGGCCGCATCCGGCCCCCGGGCCTTGTGTTTGACATATCTGCATTATGTCAATGAAAGAGCAAATGATTTGTAATCCTTCCTTTTAATCCATTATGACTTCAGAATGCAATAGGATTTTGTCCTAAATGGGTTTTAACTGGCTGTAGTCATGTAATGATACTGGTAGTAGCTGCTATTGTAAAACAGGATGGGTAGTTTGTACCACACCTCCAAAGACGGTGCCATCTTCACTGTATATGCTTTTTCATCTCTTTTTATTTCATGAAGCAATGTATGGATTTTTTCAAAGATACTAATATGTTTATGGCCACAACAGCATTGATGAAACTGCTTCAAGCGTCTGAAAGAAACACAGCTGCCATCATTGTCAGACTAGTTTTGCAGCCAGGTGGATTATGAAATGAGAGACATGCGGTACATTTCTGATGAAGATGATAATACAAGAATCTTGATCTGGGTAATTATAGATGTTAGTAATATCACTATTACTATGTGCCTGAAACTACAACAATACCACCCACTTTTTCTTCCAGTTTCAAATAAAGGCCTTCATTTCCAGCAAAACAGTTCATTTTCCTGAAACACCCTTGATAAACTGGCACAGACATGGAGAGCAACATCTATCGGTTTGAGCACTGTATTCTGCCAAGAGATATTTACATATATAATGCCTGCTTTTTCCTTTAATTTTTTTTTCTTCAAATCACTTAATTTGCGACAATTATTATTTGCTGTCAACAGCAAGAAAAAAAGGCAATTATAAACACTGGAGAAAGCTTTGCAGGGGGAAAAGGCCATTTTGACTTCTTTTGGCACACATTCATTCATCAGAAAGACTACATAACACCCACCATCCTTCTATCAGCATTTTCGCAGCTTAAAATTTCTCCATCCATTTCCACATCTTCAGTCAACATCATACTCTTTATCCTGCAATCACCTTATTTGTATTCTCAGGGAAGAGCACGGCATCTTCTGAACAGAAAAGTAGATATAAATTTGCATTCCCAGTCAATGCACCTCTCCTGACATCACTAGCATTCTTTATAACATTTATCCATAAATACATTAAACAACCAAGGGGACATCACACTTCTCTGTTACTACTTCCAGCTCAATATTGGAGCGTTCCCTAAACATTCCCGACATTTAAGCTCCATCATATATTGCTCTTATTACTTTCAACAACCAACGTTTACTCCATAGTCATGCCTTTCAAAAGCTATTTAATTCAATTCATCATATATTTTCCAAAAATCAATAAAAAGAGAATAGTTTTTCCTCTGGGTTAGGTTATGTGATGATCTTGTTTCTTGCTACAGCTGTTTACCGATTCGTCCATGCAGACACACAGATTTTATTGCTTGGGATTGTGTTGTAAAAAACTGAGAATAAACGATACATCACAGTACTCATGGGAAAAAGAGGGACAAATATGGGTTTTGTCAAAAGCGGGGAGCCCTAAAATGATGATATGCTAAGAGAGGATTCTGGAGAGAAGAAAGAGAAGCGTGGAGGTTCTAGCCAAAAGGTTTTATCATCACTAAAGTGGATAAGACTTCTCTAATGGCTACCAAAGATGAATTTTGGGGATGCTGGATAAGATCAGGACCAGACTTTCCAAAACATTTGAGGGCATGGAAAGAACCGTGAAGACAAATTGTCATGGTACAAGCAGGTAGATGACCCTAAGGCTTGGCTGGGGCTGAAAATTGATAGAAAAAGCAAGATCAAAGTCTTACCTACCACAGCATAACTAGCCAATTACCTTGATACTATATTTCATTACCTTTTTAGGTAATAAAATGTCAATTCATTTTGTAAGCTATTTTCTCAAATCTAGGGACTCCGTGGACTATGGTCTAAATTTGGTGTCAAAATGGACTAAAGAATTTCAGATTAAGAAGACTTTTTAAAAACAAGCCACCATGCAGTAACCTGCAGCTGCCATTAATCCTTAAGGAAAACTCCTGCGGCATGGAGCAATGGTCAAAGGGAAGAGACATTTCAAGAGAACTACAACAGAGAAGTAAAGTTTTTCTATCTACCTTCCTCTTCAGGCACCATTACAAAATCAAGAAGTATTTTCAAGTCAGCCATTGAACCTCATATCCACCATGGAGCCAAATACGTCACAAAAAATATCCACAAACCTGCCTTTCAATGTCATAAATATTACAAAGATAATATAAAGTCTGTGTAATTACAAACTTAATGCCATATTTGTATGTTTTCTAATCTGCAATAAAATGAACAAATGCCATTGGTGGAATAACAGCCACCATTGTCGTCTCTAACATGAAGTTTTGGGCTGTGCCAACTTATGCTGTAGAAGGCACTGGAACAAAACACACTCTGCATTAGC
The DNA here is from genome assembly GCF_001527695.2 of Protobothrops mucrosquamatus. Lineage (NCBI taxonomy): Eukaryota > Metazoa > Chordata > Lepidosauria > Squamata > Viperidae > Protobothrops > Protobothrops mucrosquamatus. The sequence goes on from NW_015388137.1 coordinate 45,267, forward strand.
ATGCTATAACACAACTTTCTCTTGCCGCCTCAGAGAACAACCCCTGCTTTACATAAATCTTTCATGAAATGCTCTGCCTCAAGCACTACTGCCTAAGCAAAAAAGGGCAGCACTGAAGAAAACAGATTTTTTTTCTCCAAAAGCACATCAAATCATACAGAAAAGTAAATGGAATTCTTATCTGCTGTGTTTTCACAAAGTCCCATGAGGTCTCTCAAAGGGAAACAATATAATTAACAGATATGAGATATTGGGAATAATTGAAAGAGGGTTTTGGAGTGTGGAGAGAAAAGCTATTTAAATTATTCCAGACATCAATACATAGGGAGTCAGAATAAATTTAGTCTGTATTATTCAAGTCTCCACATGTACAGAACAAGCTTCTCCAGATTCTGTTTTTCTAATATAATTAGAGATTACCGGAGCTAATATAATTGCCAATCTGGATTAAGGGAAGGTATTTCAGACATAGTTTATGCTAGAAATGATGAATAAGACTATGTGTCTGTTTCTTCATACCAATAGGCTTCATCAAGCCCATAAAACTTCAGTCATAAAAATATAAGGCACACAAACAGAAGGTTTATTAAGCTCCTGATAGGCATCAAATATATTACTGTTTTCAAATTGTTAGTCCAGTTCTCGAAGTCCACTATTAACATCTTACTAAGGAACCACAATCAAAATGATCAAATGATGAGAACCAGCAGAATTAAAACATATTTTGTTCTGTTTCATGAAATGTATACAATGCCTTTCCTTAACAGAGTTCAAAGGGTGGGGTTTTTTTGACAAGTTTTAAGTCTTCCAGATTTTCAGAGCCTTTAAAAGAATATTCTGATATTTTCTTCATAATAATACTAATTTTCATGCACTATAACAAAATAATAGAACTGGATATCATAATTACTCTAATAATTTCATGCAGTACAGTTTAAATTCTGAACTAAAATAACCTAAAGGTCCCATTTAAAATTTATAATTATCCAAATAAATAAAACTTATCTAACAATAATGCATTTCTGAATAAAAAACCAATACTTAATATACTATTGTAAATTAGAAACAACAGACTAAAGCTCTCAAAATATCAGTATAAATAATAGTTCTTAGACCAAAAATCTGGAATAGATTGAAAGATGTAATGAATATATTTCTGAAAATTCTGCTTCTATATATTTCCATAGATGTTACAATTACTATTTTTTATGACTGGAATTCTCTCCTTTGTAAAAATAAAAATGTTTGATGGCTAATGGTAGTCAGAACCTTGAGTGGCTAAATCCAACCTCAAAGTATTATTATGCAAGTTACTATGAACCAGTCAGCATATAATTGGCTATAGTAAATAATAATAATAATAATTCTGGGGATTAATCACTGTGTTATCTTGATGAGCAGGAAGACCTAGACTGAATTTCAAAAGAAAAATACTGTATTTGCAACAAAAGATTTCAGTCTAGCTGTGTCTTAATTTCCTAGTTCACTTAATGTTAATTTATGGATAAAGATAACTGCAAACATGCTTTAACAAAATTATCTTATTTTTAAATAATTATTTATTTATTAAAACTGAACTGTCATAAACCCAAAGGGGTTTAGTATTCATATATACAGGTAATCCTCGAGTTACAAGTGTAATGGAGCCTGCCCATTCCACTCGTAACTCGAAAACTCATGGGAGTGAATCTCGTACCCCGAACAAGATCACTCCCTTGCTCGTTAAGATGCACGCAGCTTGTTAAGCGCACATGAGGTATATCAGGGTGGGGAAGGCTATGGGGGGACTAGTGATGGAATAGGCCGCCAAGGCCTCCCCGACTCACTAAGATACCTCATGCTTTCCCCTCCCTTCCTGCTGCGCCGGACTCACTTACCTCGAAAAGATCTGTCTCCTCTCTGCCGCGGTTTCTGCCTTTGAAAGAGAGGAGAGTCAATGGAAGCTCCTGGGTGCCCGTAATATCACGCAAGTTCAGGCACCGATCCTCTTTTGCAGAGAATGGGAGCCTGAACTCTCGCAGTGTATGCTCCCGCCCCCAACTCCCCCAACGCCATTGCCGGAACAATTTTCACCAGGACTGAGACCTTGGGGAAACTGGAAGCTCCGTCTGCATGCAAATGCACACTTAGAAAATGAGTGCCTCAGTCTCTGGCTCCGTTTTCGCCAGAAAAAGCCATTTCTCAAGACCCTTCCTGGCAAAAACAAGCCTCCGGAGCGAGTGCGCTCACTCCAGAGGCTTATTTTTGCAGGATTGCTCTCAATAGGAGTGCTCACTCTGGAGACTTGTTTTCGCCAGGAAGGGGCTTAAGAAATGGATTTTTCCGGCGAAAACAGCCACAGAGAGAAGTGCGCTCACTCTGGGGGCTTGTTTTCGCAGGATTGCTCTCAATAAGAGTGAGGCACACTTGTTCCGCAGGATTGTTTTCACCAGGAAGGGTCTTGGCTCTATTTTTGCCAGAAAAAGCCATTTCTCAAGCCCTTCCCTGGCAAAACTGGAGCCAAAGAGTGAGGCGTGCTTGCTCCAGAGGCTTGTTTACATCAGGAAGGGTCTTGAGAAATGGCTTTTTCTGGCAAAAACCAGCCTCTGAGCCCTGATGATGGTGGAGTGAGGCAGCAGTGGCCAGAGCAGACCCTTCCCCATCTCCCCTCGCTTCCCCAAAGCCTCCCTTCACTAACCTCCTTTCCAGCTCCATTCTCCACCACCACGTGCAGGGCAACAAAAGAAACCTGTGGGACTATCGGTAAAAAAAAAAGTTCAATCAGATCTTCCAACTTTGCGAGATCTTTTTTTTTTGTTTTTTTTGTGAGAAGTTGGAAGGTCGGATTGATCTTTTTTTTTAGTCCCACAAACTTCTTTTGCTGCCCTGCACATGGAGAACAGAACTGGAAAGGAGGTTAGTGAAGGAATGTGGTTGCCCTGCTCCGAGTAAAAGGAAACAGAGACACAGAGCAAGACTGCTCTCAATAAGGCTGGCACACGCAGTGCACCTGCGTCTTCTTGAGAGCAATCCTGCTCTATGCCTCCGTTTCCTTTCCCTCATTGCATTATGCCAGTGATGGCGAACCTTTTAGAGACCGAGTGCCCAAACTGCAACCCAAAACCCACTTATGCATCGTTGGGTGCCGGGTGGGTGTGGCCAAATGGGTGGGTGTGGCCCATTGAGTGGGCGTGGCTGAACTAAAAATTTCAATCAATCAATTCCAACTTTGCGAGATCTTTTTTTTTCCTGCGAGAAATTGAAATTGACTGATTGATTGAACCTTTTTTTTTTGCACACGGCGGCAGAGTCCTAAAGCGAAAGGGTTTTATAAAACCCAGCTGAAGGCCTAGGACTGGGGCGATGGCACACGTGCCCACAGAGAGGGCTCTGAGCGCCGCCTCTGGCACCCGTGCCATAGGTTCGCCACCACTGCATTATGCCATTTTCTTTAATTGACTTAGTCATAATAGGCTGGGTTCCCTAACATTAAGCTATAAACCGCATCTTTGAAACTATAGCGTTTGAGTTCATGCAGTATCCTAACCCAAAACCAAGCACATTATAAATAAGCTATTTGTGCCTCATGGGGCTGGGATGGATCTTCATTACAATATGCCCATCTGAGTCTGAGTGGTAGCTGTTATTAGCAAAGCAATGTTATTAAGCAGAAAAGGGAAGGAGAAGGTTAGAAAGTGAAAGTGACCTGGAAATTATAAACGGGAAAAATGAGTGATGGGGCACTGGAATTAACCCAGTTATTGGGATAATGGACAATGCTCATTACATTGCGAACTGCTGAGCTTTGCTATCTCCTGCTCTGGCAGTGGCTTGGCAGATGAGTTGTCTGATGATTAATCAAAAGCCACTCTAACAGCAATGAAGGAACTACCCAGAAACTGGCTGCTTTGTTTTTTCATCACGTAGCATGCTACATTAAACTGCAGAAATGAGAAGTTTTCCTGCCCTCTCCAAAGGCATTGCAAAAGGCCCTGTAGCTTAATACAAATAACAATTCATTGCATGTACACATGTGTGCAGTATGTGTGTGTGCGCGCGTGCCTTATATGCATAAACAAATATGTATACACTCTAAATACAGAATAATTTTTAATTAACACAGAAGTCAATGGCAGAAGACTCTGTATCTTAATACTTCGTGCCAATCTTGCGCCAGAGACAAATTATGTGTGTTTAATCACACTTGGCCAACAAAGTATTCTAAACTTGAATACTGAATCCCAAAATTAGAACATAGATTAACACGATTAAAGGAGTCCCTATGCAACCAGTCCTAAATACTAGATGAAAGTTAGTTTATTTCAGAGGTGGGCAACTATGGTTTCTTTATGACCTGTGGACTTCAACGTCCACAGATCACAAAGGGGCCACAGTTGCCCACCCATGATTTATTTATTTGTATATATGTTATCCTTGGATTTTCTTTGATTATTACGCCGTATGTGTCTGTATGGTAGGATTATGTCTTCTGATTATGTCAATACATTCAATTATTATGAACACACACACACACACACACACACACACAATCCTATTAATTTGATCCTAAATCATTTCTCCTGTTTTAAATTTCAAGTTCATTCTGTTTCTTCTGACAAATGTTTCTCCATACAATTTACTCTGCTTTTGGTCTGGTGGTTCTATTTTCTATGTCTATCACCGATAATCAAGCAGCAGGAAACAAACACAAATTGGCTCAAGAGTATTTTCCCCTGAAGTTAAATCAATAAGATTGCTACAATAAGAGGTGTCTGACATAGATGAGAATGTCTGAGTTCCTGAATGAAACCACTAGCAAATTTCATGTTACCATTCCAGGGTTACAAACACTTGATTGGGGCTTATAATGAAAAATAAATCACAATTTATTAGAGTTGCAAAACACACTAAGTTAGAAAATGTTCCTCACACATACCCATGCAATGTTGGGTTCATTCAACATTCTAATATGAAATCAAATAAACCAAATTATGGTTAAGATTGTGTGTGAATGAGGATTTGATGCTTACTAATTACATAAATTATTATTTGCTAGTAGATAAAGTTTTTCTGCCTACTGGCATAAAGGAAGAATGAAGGGGAAGTCTGTATCTGTTAAGTAGAGATGTGTCTAAACTGGATGTCTGTGGAAATGCTTTTTTTTCTTTTTTTTAAATAGTTCTTTTTAAACAAATGTTTTTAAAGATTTGATAAAAATCCTCATCCATATTCATTCATGATTTTCCTTAACAATACATATATTTACAACTCCCTCTAATATATTTAAAAGGAGAATTACCTTAATGTAAGCTTTTTTTTAAAAAAAAAGGTAAAAGGCTTTTTTATGTGCAACTCTCAGAAACAGGTGTTCTTCACTATGCAAAATATCAAAAACATAAGTGTGTTTTGGGGCAGAGAGAGAATATCAGCTAGTCAGCGTCTATACCACATCATAGTCAATTTTGACAGATCCCACTGATTTACTTTTTTGTGCATATCAAATTCCTATTGTTATATCCCTATTTGTCCACTGCTGTTAAAGGCTTAGAGCTCTGGAAGGGGGGGGGGGGAGCCATATTAAATACTTTCATTCATCAGGTAGAATAGTGAGTAAAAAAAACAGCCACTTAATTAGGAATTCAACAAGGTGGGCTAGTTAAGCCTGTAGTAAAATTCAATCAATGACACTCAGGTTGAATTATACAGTTTACATTCTCCTGGAAATTTAAAACCTCTACATCTTATTCAGAATCAAACATAATGCATCTCCGTGCCTTAGACAAAAAAATGGGCAAGAAAAAGCAAGTTTTTTTTCCATGGTTTTCCAGAAGTGTCTCAGATTTGATTTGGCAATACAATTATCTATTCCAGTACAATAATTTGCATATATTTGTTGGATCTTCTCCTCCCCCACAATCCTTCTTCACAAGAATGGAAATAATATTTTTATAAGATTTATGAAGCAGAGGAATGATAAGCTGGGCTACCACTGTACATCAAGGAAACAGCCTCCTTTCTAAGGGCAATGGCCACCCGGAGTTTTATGGAGTCAGCCATAACAAATCTAATAGATCAAATCAAAACAATGAGACCCAGAATCTTAAGAGACTACCTCCAGCAATGACAAATTGTTACCTGCCACATTTGTTCATCTTGAACAAATCTTTTTAAATATAAGCCCAAGAAACTGTTTTTCTCCATATTGGAACCATAGGACCATATTTTCTTTCCATTCATCATACTACAGTTCCATATGCTCACTACACCAAAGTGGTCATCATACCTATCATCAGTGTAGGTAGAAGCCAGAAATCTGCTTAAGCCATATGGCTTTGGTATCTCAGGAGCATCTGCTGATGCACTGGGGAACTACCAGAGGATTGGAAAAGAGCTGATGTGGTTCCCATCTTCAAAAAAGGGAAAAAAAACAGACCCAGGAAACTACAGACCAATCAGCCAGCATCAATACATGGAAAGATACTGGAAAAAATAATAAAAAAAAACATCTGTGAACATCTAGAAATAAATAAAGTTATAACTAGTAGCCAGGTTCGTTAAAAACAGATCATGTCAAACCAGTCTTATTTTATTCTTTGACAAAGTGACTAAATTAGTAGACTGGCAAAATTCTGTGGACATAGTATATTTACACTTCAGCAAGGCATTTCACAAAGTTGACCACAACCTACTTCTTGGTAAACTAGAAAAATGTGGGACAGACAACATCACCACCAGATGGACTTGTAACTGGCTGACAAACCATACTTAACAAGTAGTCATTAATGGTACTACATCTACATGGAGGGAAGTAAGTAGTGGGGTACCACAAGGTTCTGTCTTAGGCCCAGTACTCTTCAATATCTTCATAAATGACTTAGATAAGGGAACAGAAATTTGCAGATGACACTAAGCTGGCAGGAATAGCCAACACTCCAGAAGACAAGCTCAGAATCCAAAAAGATCTTAGACATGAACAAGTCCTTATATCCAATAAAATGATATTTAATGTGGAGAAAAGCAAGGTTTTATACCTGGGCAGGAAAAAACAAAGATATAATCCAGATTAGGCGAAACCTGGCTCAAAAACAGTAACTGTGAGAGGACCTTGGATCCTAGTGGACAATCACTTAAACATCCAGCAGTGTGCAGCAGCAACCAAAAAAGCTAATACAATCTTTTGTTGTATAAACAGAGGCATGGAGTCAAAATCAAATGAAGTATTAGTACCGCTTTATAAAGCCTTAGTAAGGCCACATCTGGAATACTGAATCCAGTTTTGGTCACCACATTACAAAAAAAATGTTGAGATTTTGGAAAAAGTGCAAAGAAGAGCAACTAAGATTATTAAAGGCCTGGAGACTAAAACATAGGAAGAATGGTTGCAGGATTTGGATTTGGCTAGTCTAGAGAAAAAAAAGGATTAGTGGACATGATAGCAGTATTCTAGTATTTGAGAAGCTGCCACAAGGAGGAGGGGGTCAGTTTATTTTCCAAAGCACCAAAAGGCAAGACAAGAAACAATGGTTGGAAACTAATCAAGAAGAGAAGCAACCTAGAATTAAGGAGAAACTTCCTAACTGTGAGGACAATTAACCAGTGGAACAGCTTGCCTTCAGACATTGGGGGTGCTTCATCACTCAAGGTTTTTAAAAAGAGACTGGAAGTCACTTGTCTGAAATGATATAGGGTCTCCTGCTTGAGCAGGGGGCTAGACTAGAAGACCTCCAACATCCCTTCCAGCTATATTCTATTCTTCTATTCTATTTCAAGTATTTTCCAATAGCAGGATATTGTCATACTAAAATATAGTGCAGAATGAATAGAATGCAGTTGGAAACATTAATACAAGCAAAGTTGGAAGCATTGGCACAAAGACTTCATCATTACAGCAAGAGCATCAGACAATAGCAATCACATTTAGGTTTATATACTGCTCCACAGTGCTTTACAGCACCTTCTGAATGGTTTAAAATGTCAGCATATGGCCCCAACAATCTAGATCCTCATTTTAATGACCTCAGAAAGATGGAAGGCTAAGTCAACCTGGAGCCCATTAGGATTGAACTCCTGGCTGTGGGCAGAGTTAGCTTGCAATACCGCATTATAACCACTGCACCACCATGTCTCAATATCAGGAGGAATGTAATATTCTGAATAATATCAACCACTGAATGATTAGCTGAAAGTTGTTCTTTATGTAGAATTAAATGAACTGTTTCATCATCTGCAGTCCTTAAGCTCAAAGTTAGATCTTTTAAGAATATTGATACAAAAGTGATAAGTTCATCTAGGATCAACATTTTTTCTTCTTCTACTTTTTCTATATGACAACACATAACAATAATAATGATCTTTGCTAATAAACAACATTGGTTAAGTATGTCAACATCCCTAAAAATCACAACATAAAAAATGATGACACATGCATTATGATATTATCACATCAAAGATGCAATTTTGCACTTGCAGAGTATCTGAGGCAACAATATTAGTCACATCATTTGTCTCATGACACATTCCATTCTCACCTCCCTTTGCAGATGCCTGTGGATGAGTAGATACAAGGCTTAAATGCAGACTGCTGCTAAAATTGTGAGCTGCTGTAGGTTGACAGCTTGCATTGTGCTGAACATTCAGTTTCCACCCTTCTCTGGTCTGGCTATCAAGATATTGTTGGATCCTAATTCCCTCAAACTTATAACCCAATGATGAGGGATGCCGCAATTCAGTGCTCTCCGGAGATGCTCCATCTCCCTCTTCTTCTGAAGCAAAAGCTCTTCCATATGAAAAGACATGGGGGGGGGGGTAAGAGATTTTAGGAATCATTAAGGAATTTAACATGGTCCCAATGGGAAAAAAAGTACAGACCCTGCAAGTCTTGATGCTCACTCTGAAGTGATTTAGGAGTCCTAGTGGACTATGAGCTAGCAGTGTGCAGCAGCAGCCAAAAAAAGCTAACAGAATCCTGGGTTGTATAAACAGAGGCATAGAATCAAGATCACGCAAAGTATTAGTACTGTTTTATAAAACCCTAGAGAGACCACACCTGTAATACTGCAACCAATTTTGGTCACCATACTACAAAAAAGATGTTGAGACCTTGGAAAAAGTTCAGAGAAGAGCAGCTAAGATGATCCAAGACATGGAGACTAAAACATATGAAGAACGGCTGCAGGACTTGGGTTTGGCTAGTCTAAAGAAAAAAAGAAACAGGGGTGACATGATAGCAGTATTCCAGTATTTGAGAGGCTACCACAAAGAAGAGGGGGTCAAATTATTCTCCAAAGCACCAGAGGGCAGGACAAGAAACAATGGTTGGAAACTGATCAAAGAGAGAAGCAACCTGGAATTAAGGAAAAAGTTCCTGACAATGAGGACAATTAACCAGTGGAACAGCTTGCCTTCAGAAATCGTGGGCACTCCATCACTTGAGATTTTTAAGAAGAGACTGGACAGTCACTTGTCTGATTCTATTCTATTCTATTCTATTCTATTCTATTCTATTCTATTCTATTCTATTCTATTCTATTCTATTCCATTCCATTCCATTCCATTCCATTCCATTTATCTACTTGCATGTAACATGCTTTAGAACTTCTAGGTTGGCAGAAACTGAGTTAAGTGATGGGAACTCACTCCATCATGCGGTGCTAGGACTCGAACCGCCAGAACACAGACCTTCTCCAGCAACATTAAGCTACTGAGCCACTGCACCTCAGGGAGGTAATCGATTGATGGGAAGTAGTAGTTACCACTGGCAATATAATATGTTGGCTTCTGGGCCACAAATTTGTTCTCCCAAACAAGCCTAGAACCACTTTCATATTGGAGAATGGACACTTTTCATCACTATGATAAGGCCACTAATGACATGGGTCTTAACTTATTCTCACGACATCTTTTGACCAGACATGAATTGGACAGTTCTCAAATATAACAGAGCTCAACAGGAAATCCCAGACACTGCTCCACTTCACTGAATCTGCTGCTTGAATGTGGCATGGAAAAACAAAATGATGGAACAAAATTTTGGGAAAAAGTATTACAGAGAAAGAAACAGAAAAATGATAATATTGATTGATTTATGATTGATTTATTATATTTATACCCCGCCCTTCTCCCGGAGGACTCAGGGCGGCTTACAGCCAGTTTAAAAACAATTTGATACAAATACAAAATACAAAATTTAAGAGAATAATTAAAAATAAATATTTAAATAGGCCGCTTCTACTAAAATTTAGTTAAAACCGATTTAAAATACCCCTAGGCCAGTCCTGCCCGCTGAAACAACCAAGTCTTGAGGGCGCGGCGGAAGGAGGGGAGATCCGGAATCACCCGGATCTCTGGGGACAGCTCGTTCCAGAGGGTGGGCGCTCCGACAGAGAAGGCTCTCCCCCTGGGGGTCGCCAGCCGGCACTGTCTGGTTGACGGCACCCTGAGGAGGCCCTCTCTGTGGGAGCATATCGGCCGGTGAGAGGTAATCTGTGGCAGAAGGCGGTCTCGGAGGTAACCAGGTCCGATGCCATGGCGCGCTTTAAAGATGATAATCAACACCTTGAAGCGCACTCGGAAGGCCACAGGCAGCCAGTGCAGCTCGCGCAGCAGCGGCGTTACATGGGAGCGACGAGTCACTCCCATCACCGCCCGCGCGGCCGCATTC
>NW_015388137.1:57495-77953 GCF_001527695.2 Protobothrops mucrosquamatus
GGTCCTTGGCTGATGGAATACCTGGAAACCCGGCGGGCACATGTCTACGAGGGGCACTCCCCCCTCCGTGCCCAGCCAGGTCTCGGTGATACCTGCCAGGTCCACGCCCCCCTCTTGAATAAGATCTTGAATGAGGGGGGCTTTGTTCACCACTGACCTGGCGTTGCATAACATCAGCCGGTGATCCCGGGCCCGAGGATCTAAGCTCCCTGGAGACCGAGTGGAGCCCTGAGGACCGGAGCACCTACAAGCTTGTAGACAGCGTGTGTGTGCTCCCCAAACCCGATATGGTCCTCTGCTCCCGCCATATCTGCCCCTCCCACTGACCGTAGTGATCGTACTGCCCTCTCTTAGTCCCCCAACCACCTCCCCCACCACTCCGACGCCGTGTCCCTCGGACAGGCCCGGCCTTGGCCCCAGGGAGGCAGATATGCCAGATATAAGGGCTAAATCTATCAAAGTCAGAAGCAAATAGCCCGAGACCAGACTGATAAACAGATACAAGTCGTCAGTGTTCCTCTCAACTGAAATCATGAAGCTCTTGGCTAATTGTGTACCCAGGAGGGGTAAAATGGTGCAAATATTGAACTTTGCTTCTGTTGAAAACAGGGATTGCGCTGACACTTGGCAGCTGCTACATTTTTCTTTTTAACTGCTATTCTAGTTCCTGCAAGAAGGCTCCCTACTGTATCTAAAGAGCTGTGTTCTTGAAATATTGACAGCAAGGCTTCTAGTTTAGCATCAGCTGAGAGAATCTCAAAGCCAGGGGTGGGTGAGCGGGGGGGGGAGTGAAATGGGAATCCCAAAGCTTAAGAAAACGATTCATAAATGACTGGAATTTTCCAGGTTCAGAGCTAAAGGTTCTTTGTCAATGTGACTAATTTTAAAACTGGCAAAACTGAAATGGCTTTCAGGAAATTAAATTGCAAATCTGGTATGACAGGCCATTATATAAAAAAAGCATGGCCTCTAAGAGATTTCATTAAATATTCTATTCCATTTATTTCCAACTATAAGAAAAATGCCAACTATGAAATCAGTGTATCCTTGTGACTGCTTCAGACTGGAAGTTAACAATTTTGAAAACACTGAAGCAGATATTACAGGGAGAGTAATTACTTCAATTTTTCATCCTATTATAAGTCTAAGTTTGGATGAGGCCTGATCATGAGGGATCTGGTCTGTTAAGTTTTCCTGCGATTTGGGAGTTTATTCTTTGTTGTGTTGCTGTATATAATTTTATAAAGCTACACTGTTACCTGCAACTCAGCAGACTAACAGCAAATTACCGTAGACTTCCTAGAAGTGTCATAAACATCTTGAAGGCGATTTCCCTTCTGCTCACAGCATTTATGACCAGATTTCATGCCATACACTTGCAGTTACTCTGTAGGGTTTCTAATGGGACTTTCAAAAATTGGCTGCTGAGGACATTCATGCTAAATGGAATGAATTCTAGAAGCTGTCAGCTGTCATCTAACACTCTGCTGTTGGAGCTACAAGTCTCTTTTCTCACTGATCAGGGATGAACCCTCCAACAAGGTGTGGGTCTTTTCTTGCCTGGAAAACTGCCTGTTATATCTATTGGCCTGTGTTTGTCCCCATCAAATACTACCCATGTTTACTAATCTGATGATCTTACGTCCAAATGAGTATTCAGATTCTTGACTACGTTCTCTGAGTTTGATATTTATATATGACTATTAAAAAAGACTCACCATTCAGCTGTGTCAAGGCATCAGTATGCTTCTATTATAAATACACATATTAACTTTAAAACATAATTGTAACTGTATTGGTTCAAAAGTCTCCCTGATATTTTATTGTTCAGAACTAATGCCATGTATGAATCACACCCAAAGTGAATCCATTTGTCACCACCCAAGCACCATCTGTTCCTTGGAACAAATGTCATTTTAACGAAAGCAGTTGTCATAATCTCTTTGCTTACAACCATCTAAAATTACTGTAATATATGCATTCTTTTTAGCATGTGTGCATTAGAAAATCTACATGTGACGTTGGATATCTGATTCAATCTTTCTCTAAAGTCACTAGACTTTGCTATTGTTTTAGTCACAGAATATTATCACATTGTGTGCAAATTTAATAAACTCTTCCATTAATACAGTACTGGAAATACTTTGCATATTTTTAAAAGAGGAACCAAGGCATTGTTAAATACTACATTAAAAACTTTTTGCCCATATACATTCACATACGCTATACTTTTACCTTTATAAAGATATATTCATGCACACAAACGAACACATACTGTATACTACTTGAAGTTTTTAAAGCAAGGACAAATGTTCATAGAAATGAGCCATGATGTGTGAAAGGGGAAAAAGGTAATCTCTTTGCCCAGAATTCATACTGGATTCTTTGGAAATTCTTCGATATTTTTTAACAGATCAGAAATGCTTCCCATGCACACTGTTATCATTCTGTAGTCCATCAGCAGCAAAAACAAGAAGAAGCTGATCTGATAGCAAAAGCTGCTGCCACATTTCATAAATCAATTTTTATTTTTTTTATTATGGCTAGTTCCCAGAAGAAAGATTCATGTGGGAATGCATATACTGGTACCATGTATCTCAAAAGAAAGAGCATCTTAGAAAGGACTAAAACACTGCATATATGAAGCTTAAGAAGTGTATAACCTTTGTGTTGATATGAACAAACTTTGTCATCAGTGGACAAAAGCAAAAAAAAAATCTATTTTAATGCACACAATGAACAATGGATTAGTTAAATAATATAAAAGCCCATTGATATAGGAAAATAAATAGAATAGTCTTTAACTTAGAAGGAAAGGAAGAATCTGTATACCTGGGACATAGGATTGAAATGAGGGGTCCATGATGTTTTCTGAGCTTTGTTGTTTTCTTCCCCCTCCCCCCCTCAAAAACAGGAGTCATCTACACCACACAGTGTAATGACTGCAACAGCTACTATATAGGACAAGCAGGCAGAAGCCAGGAAGAACGCATCCATGAAGATCAACTAACAGTCAGAAGACATGATGAAAACTCTTTAATTTCACAACATATAGAGACTTAGCCATAGTTTCAACTGGGAAACTGTGACTATCCTAGACCAAGTAAAGTCCAAAAATGCTACGGAATTTCTAGAAGCCTGGCACTCTAACAAATTAGCCACCAATAGACACATAGACATAATCAATATCTACATACTGTGCAAAAGACACAATCAACAATCCAAAATGGGAACAAAAAGATCAAAACACCTTCCCACCAGCAATCAGCATCCAGATGAACATAGATTAACTCTACGAATAACATCAGACCAAAAATCAAGAAGTAAATCTATTTCACCAATACCAGTGGACCAATCAAGGAACTGCCAAACAAGCCAACAGTAAACAGCCCAACCAAAGAATGACTAAGACCATCCCCATCAACACTGACAGGGCAAGCCACTAGAATATAAACTGAGAGCAAACCCCATTTTTTATTAGCACTGGCGATGTTATCTAGTTTGGGTAAAAAAAACTGCAAGAAAACAACCAAGCTCAGAGAGCACCAAGGACCCCTCACAACAAGGTGAAAAATAGCCAACTACCATTTAGTCTTCTCAGATATGGTGCAAACAAGCTACAGTAGGTAATCTCAAAAGTGTTATGTTAAGTAAAAGGAATGCTTCTAGAAAGCAAATTAGTTTGGCACCATTTCCATCAAGCAAAGCAAAAAGGTATAATGTATACACTTGTTGAATTTCCACAGCTCAATAACAGTTAAAGTAAATATTCTTGTACCCTAAACTAGGACAACTATTGTAGTTCTGAGCAAAGCTATAGTTTTGTGGAACTATGAAGACAGTGAATAAACAGGTACAGTATTTGTAGGCAGTGCTGAAAGCAGTAAAGTTCAGGAGAAGAACGGAAGGTTTTAGACAGTCAATAAGGTCAATATTTTTTTTTTCAGAAGGCATTCTGTTTCTCTATGGAGAATCTCATAAGTCATTGGTATAACTTGTTAATGGCTTTACCTAAGCTGTCACATAGACAAACAACAGGTACAAGCATGATGCTAGAAACAAATTCAGATCCAGAGAACAATTTTCTTAGTTGCTAAATTTAGCATTTTCCTAAAGTCACGCAGAAGATTCTCAATCTGGATGCATACTTCAAGTCAGATGCTTCCCATTTGTCCACCTCATACCTGACATCTATAGAGCGTTACTGCAAAGTTCAGCTGTTGTTCAATCAGTAGACTGAAATATGAGTTAGAAGGATAAGAACAGCCCAGCAGAGGTTGCACATGTGATCTCACTAAGCCTGGAGAAACCTATCTTGAACAAAAGTCAAGAAGACTTTTAAAAGGGGAAAATAGGTTTTCAGAAATAGGTGTAAGCTCTACATGACACATCAGAGTTAAACAAGGTCAGCAGATGCTGATTTTATAATGAAGAGAGTCCAACTTAGGCCTAGTTCTCAATGATGTGGTAAATCTATATGTGTATCATTTCAAAGTTCTAATGGAAGCTCATATGATTAATGTTCTTCCACATAAAACAACATATAAAGCAACCTGGAACATGAAAGAAAAATTTCAAGATAGACATGTTATTTAGTATATTTTTTTTAAAAAAATCTACTATTTTGTAGGAAGCAACAGTCAATAATATAAATCTTTGCCTACACTGGTACTATACACGCTAGAAATTGATCAACAATTTCATTGCACTGAAAACTTCCAGAGCCCAAAGAGGTAAGAGTACTTAAGAACATTTCGCAAGTCCCAAAGGTGCTTTTTCAAAAAGAAACTGGACTTTGGGTTTTGGGGGTTTGTTTTTTTTGGTTGAAGACATATCACTTTTCATAAAAAAAATAATCTTCAAAACTGAGAAGCGAAAGGTCTTCAAGGAAAGAAACAAAGAAAGTCCAGTTTTCTTTTGAAAAAGCACCTTTGGGGCAACCATGACCCAGATGACTGAGAATCTCCATAAACACTTCATAAAGCTAAATGTAAACTTGGCAGAACAGAAAAATATTTTTTCCCCTGGGACATCAATGCAGATATAGTGGTAAGGAACACTTAACTCTCGTTTGCATATCACCACGTGCCTTTTTTAAAAGAGCACCTGAAATGTGTTCACACATTTCTCCTATGATCTAATTTGGCCCTGAACTGCTACTAGCAAAATTCCAACTGAATACTTATGGATTTAAATCTTAACCAGTCTCTATTGATATACAGCTGGAAATGTGCTTAAATAAAGTTAAACAAACCCAGGGAGAAAAGGCAACATCTGAGTCAGAAAAGACATGAGCTAAATGTCAGAACCAATATAACTTGGCTACCAAGCTGTGGCTCAATGTTATTATTATATGTGCTGGATAACGTGTTGCTTGCTAAAGCTGTCAGATGTCAACCACCTTAGATCCAACTTGACAAAAAAAAGTGTCCTTGTTCAGGTAGCAACCTCTACTTATTGTAGTACCTATGTTTCTCTCTTTCTTTCCTCAAGAATAAAATGAAACATTTCAGGCTCGCATGGGATCAGATAGAAGTTATGGCTGGGTGAATATCCATTAAATCCAATCCTTCATGGCCATAAAGTTGTTCTGCACCATTAGTTCCCAAACCCATCCATATTACTGCACATATGCAGCCTTCTAGTATTATGGCCCTTTCTGCAAAGTAAAAATAACACAGACCAATAATTAATAAGCAAAACATGGAAGTGCAAATCGACCTTGCCACTCTGGAGTGCAACAGTTACTAATGCTTTACTTGAGCCTGTTTCCATTCAATTATAAGCCTGTTCTGTATTCCCCAGACACGTAGTTGCATTATTTATTTATTCCAATATTTATAGCCTTGACATAGGCTCTAGCTGCTTGGCAACAATCTTTCTCCATAAGGCATTTCCCAAGGAATTATCTCCAAATGGCACAATTGTACTATCTTTACCATATTTTGTATACTCCAGGAGCAACAAAGCTTCTAAGCGTGAGGTTTATCTACAGGCAATTATATGAAAATCGATTAAAGCCAGAGCTCCTAAAAAAATGTCTGGATGAAAGCATAAATTCTCAGACGGAGGAAGCAAAACTTCCCAGTAGTTTTAACACATGCAGTTTTTAATCAAGATGTTTTATGCTACTTTTGTACACATCAGGAAATATTTTTCTAATTAACAAGGACTGCCTTTCATCTACAAAAAAACCGACAAAAGTAATTAGTAATTCACATTACCTCTGAAAGTTAGGGAAGTTACAATTGGTCCCATTATTCAGAAAAAGAAACGATACCCCAAGTATTGCATAGTTAGGTTACATAAAAATATCCCAGTATAAAATGGTGCTGGCCAAGGTTGATAGGATAAAACAGTCTGTTTATGTTGGATAGTTATGAACTGCACAAATCAACTCTTAAATTTTGCTCCAACAGAAAAATTGCTTTGCTTAAGTCTTGTGGGTCACCACGTATTCTTCAGTTACAGCTACGATGTGGGAAACCCCTTGGAAAGCCTTAAATAAGAAATTGCTTCGTTTTGTGTTCTTTGGAGGCAGCTGTCCTGCTCCCTCTGCCACATGGGAAGCCACTTGAAAGGTTCTGCACAGAAGCTGCTCTCCATGATGATTGTAATATGCAAAAGCTGCTCAGCAAATGCTCTACTTTTCAATCCATGTCCCACATGGCTGCCATAAGGGCAAAATCACTCAAAAGACTGGAGTTTGATAGACTGACATCTCTTGGAAGAGATGAAAACTCCAGATTTCTCTTGACACCATCTCTCCCCACTCCCCAGATACACACCGAGGGCTGCTCTTAATTTTGGAGTATGCCATATGTGCTTGATTTCAAAGTGTGAAGTGGTAAAGTAGCTTGCCTTTGAGAACACAAACAGATGTGGTCAAAAACCTTCAAAGAACTCTAATATTTCCTTTCAGTTCTTGGTCTGATTTCATGTTCTCACTAAGCTGAGACCTATAAATATTGGAAGGAAGAATAATGTAGAGCAGGAGTCATCCCCTATTGAAAAATAGCATCTTGGATCACGGACAGCCTCCAGGAAAAACACATATTAATTGAGCAATACTTAAAACAATTAGAAGAACCAGAGAGATTAGAAAGGGTAAAAGTTTGGAACTTTCTCACTGTTAGATCTTAAAGTATGCCCTTGTATGCCCCTCAGCAGTGTGAGAGTCCTAGGCTTAAAACCCAAGCTGGCATTGTTCTCTTCTCCAGTGTGGATGACAAAATGTTCTGAACTGTCTCTTTGGCTCAGGCTGCGAAATGTTGGATCTTCAAGAAAGACGTCAGCTAAATCTCCTATATACATACTTATTTAGGGTTATTGTGTGCTGTCTGATTACAATACATTATAAACCAGAGGAGCCTGCAAACATGGATCAGGAATTGTACCTCTGCAATTAATTTGGCATGCTTGTTAATCATTTACAGACATTAGGTGGCAATAATTATATTTGCATTTTCATTCATACACTATGTCCCTAGATTGCCTTCAGTTTAAGAGTTAAAGTGGTTATGGAAAACTTTTACCCTTTTTAATAGGGTTGCCAGGTGTCCACTATTTGAGTGGACAGTCCACTTTTTTCACATTATGCTCACTATTTTTTTTCACAAAATAGTGGACATTTTTTTTATTCAAAAGCTTTATGATGAAATGGTACGTAATCTAAAGCTGTACAGTCTACTTTTTTTACTACTTAACACCCCCCCTGCTTGTCCGCTATTTTTTGGAAGCAGACCTGGCAACCCTAGTTTTTAGGCTAGTACAAAGCTTTGCTTCAAATACTATTTTCCAGCACCTTAAGGCCTTATGAGCAATCTCATGTGTTCTGTGCAACAGTGGTTAAACTTGGTAAATGATTGCCCATGCATAGCATTGAGAAAATTATTTACAGAACCAGAAATATTCTTCTTAGCCAGCACATTCTACTAAGTCCCAAAACATAATTATGCATTCCTATCAGAGCAATCTCATTTAGCAAAATCAATGTTCCCTATCAGATCTATATTAATACTACATATAGAAAGCTTTGAACTATGACTTCACAATGAACAAAGATAAAAAGAAAATTAAATGGACAGCAGAAAAAAGCTTTATCATGAAACAGTTCTATAAACATTATAAATTATGTAAGAATACAGTATATAAAACTAAACTTATAAATAACTTATACATGAAAAATACTCAATGGAAATAGCCCAAAACTTTGAGCAATATTCTTAATTATGCCTAAGGGCCTCTTAAAAAACTCTTTCGTTAATTACTTCTGAATCTGATTCTACTCAACTGTCTTTTCAGCAGTGAATCATTATGAAAAAAATTACTTGGGAAAGTAAAATGTGGTGGTTTTATAATCCCCATAAATAGGCCCACTTTAATTAATATATGCTAAATTTGAACACCATTGGCCTGTCTTCAGATAATCATTACTGGAGCCACCCATCCTGGACAATTTTCATCCAATCTTCCCTTTTTTAAGGAAGGTTGTTGAAAGGGGTGGGGTGCCAGGTTACAGCTCCAGAGGACCCTGAAAGAAATTAAACCCCCCCCCCTCTTTTCAACAAGATTTAGAAATAGGGGCACAGAGTTGCAATGCTGCTCCTCTTTTCTCTGTGACAGGTTCCATGTGGTATTAGGAGGGGAAAGAGATCAATCCTGAGGCCTCTAACACTTGTAGTAAAACAAGTCTTCAAGAGCCGTGGTGGCACAGTGGTTAGAATGCAGTATTGCAGGCTAATTCTGCCGACTGACAGCAGTTTGATTCTCACTGGCTCAAGGTTGACTCAGCCTTTCCTCCTTCCGAGGTCAGTAAAATGAGGACCCAGATTGTTGGGGGCAATATGCTGACTTCGTAAACTGCTTAGAAAGGGCTGTAAAGCACTGTGAGGTGGTATATAAGTCTAAATGTTATTGCTATTGCTAATACACTTGCCTTTCCTATTTGACATCCACATGAGGTTGCTGGGTGTGGTCATCTATTAGTTTGGGGTCAGGTATCATCAATCTGCTGATACACAGTTATGTCTCTCAACCCCAAACTAACCAAATAATGATGTCAAAGTCTTGACTCAATGTCGGAGGAAGTGGGAATCTGGATGGGAAGGAGCAGACTCAGGCTTAAACTGAGGGATATTTGGGCTATTCAGTCCTAGTCCCGGAGATTCTTTAGTCCTGAAGAGAATTTAGTTCTGTACTTTCCCTTTGAGTTTTTCCTGAACTTACAGCTACTGCTCGACTGTGGCCAAGAAAGTCCTTGCACAGATTCATTTGCTGTACCAATTGCAACTATTCCTGGATTGGGAGGGTCTTCAGACAGTCACTTCATTTTGGTTACCTCGTGTATGAAGTACTGCAAAGGGACTGCTTTGAAGACCATTCAGAAGCAGCAAGCGGTCTGGAATGTAGCAGCACAAGTAGTTATGAGCATGCCACAATGTGATCACATAACACTATCTCTCTGCTTTGTGAACAGCACTGGCTACCAGTGATTCCAATTCAAGGTGCAGAGTTAGCAACACCATTGATTAGGCAATGTCATCTGATAGAACTCAGAAAGCCTTCTCTATTCTGGAACAAGCCCTGGGCTCTCAAGAGATTTGTCTGCCCCCAAACTCATTTAAAAGGAGCTGTGGTGGCACAGTGGTTAGAATGCAGTATGGCAGGCTAATTCTGCTCACTGCCAGGAGCTCAGTTCTCACTGGTTCAAGGTTGACTCAGCCTTCCATCCCTCCAAGGTCGGTAAAATGAGGACCTAGATTGTTGGGGGCAATATGCTGACTCTGTAAACTGCTTAGAGAGGGCTGTAGACCACTGTGAAGTGGTATATAAGTGCTATTGCTAAAAGAACCCTAAAAATATGGCTTCCTCTCTAGACCTTGGACTAGGATATCTGGCAGGCCTCTTAATAGGAATTGTTTGTATCAAGCAATCATATGCTTTATTGCTCTTTCTGGATGTTTGCCATTCTTTTGATTCTGTTATATTGTTCTGAATTGTTTTCTTTTAACATTGTACAATATCCAGAGGCATTAGAGGATGAAAGGAACTTAGAAATTTGATAAAGTAAATAAATAGGTAATATAGTACCATAGTAGCACCAGAAAAGCTAGAGAGATTTTTTTTTTTTAGCCAAAGTCATGAAATGAAAACTGAAGCATGTTGTACAATTTTTCTCACTGTCTTCAGGTACATTAGCTGCAATCTATTGTTTCTAGATTGAGTTGCCTTTGGTCATAGATATGAAGTAAGAATTCCTTTATTTAATATAAGTTTTCAAATCGCGTGCAAAAACGACATATCTTCAGTCAAATGCAGAACCATAAGCATCTAGTATTTCTTTTTCTAAAATGATGTGTAAGCCATTTTTTACCCCGTTATTGCCTGAAGAAAGAGACTCTGAAAGGCCATTAGGTTTAAAGTGTAAAATTACAGGCTCAACCCTATGGAATCCAAGACTCATGGGGCTCTCTCTCTAGAAGTGATTTTTATGTCAAACACATACTGAAATCAATAAATCAATAAACACAGCAAGGATGTACAACCATTGCTCCTAGACAGTATGCACTGCAACTCTCATAATTCTCTGCCATTATACTATTATATTTTGATTCCCATCAATCTCAAATAACTGCAAGGCAACATATTGCCTAACCCTCATTTACCGACACTCTTATTTTTTTCAGCCAGAGAACTATTTAGATTGGCTTATTGCTCCTGGAAAACTCAAAATTGTGTAGAGTAGTCTAAAACCTCATAAGCATTTTGCATGAAAGGCTCTGGTACTTCAAGCACATTAAAAGAATACCACAGCCTAAAGCAGTGGTGGCGAACCTTTTAGAGATCGAGTGCCCAAACTGCAACCCAAAACCCACTTATGCATTGGCGGGTGCCGGGTGGGCGTGGCCACCGAGTGGGCATGGCCACCGAGCTGTCGGCTCGTGCTTGCTCACTCGCTTGCTGTCCACTCCGACTCGTGCTCGCTCTCAAGCTGTCTGCAGCAAATGCTGCTTCCGCAAAAAGTTGCTCCTTTTATAGCCTCTCGCCTATTCCCAGACTGCGCATGCACGGAGAGGAGGAGGGAGCAGCTCGGCCCACCAGAGACGGCTCCACGTGCCGCCTGTGGCACGCGTGCCATAGATTCTCCACCACGGGCCTAAAGTATCTAAAAGGTATAAACTATGAACAAATATCTCACCACTTTTGTTAATATTTCTGTTAACAAATCAATTACACAGTGTTTAAATAAGGAAAACGTCTATCTGAAATACAATTCTTAGTGTCTCCTGCCTTTACAATAAATAGATGCTGTGACTCAGGTGGCAGTATCTGACTGATCTTATTTGGACTTCAAAGCTAAGTAGGCTGTATGTATTAAGGTGAGAGGTTACTATGGAATACAAAGACCGTAAACTGAATTAGAAAATCAAAGAATGCTAGAAGAAGCCAGTGGCAAATCACTTTAATACAGGTAGTCCTTGACTTACAACCATTCGTTTAACAACGGTTCGATGTTACAACACCACTGAAAAAAGTGACTTACAACTGGTCCTCACATTAACAATCATTGTAGCATCCCCATGGACACATGATCAAAATTTGGGTGTTTGGCATCCAGCATGTATTTAAAATGGCTGCAACATCCCAGGGTCATGTGATCACCATTTCAGTATTGCAGGAAAGCTACTCATTTGAATCTATATGATGATTAAGAGTTAGGCTCATGCTGAGATCTTTACATTTTTTTTAAATCTCACAAACAGTAAAAAATGAGAAGCTAATGAAAACAGTTGATGCACCACAGTATTTCAGTTTCTTCTATATATATATATTAGGATGATATTGCACTCATTTATTTTCAAAGCCTAGAATTAAAACTAATCACTAGTTTAGAATATACAACAGTTGTTCCATTGTAGTTTAATTATCACAGGAGAACATCTGCGGTAAAGTTGATTCCTCATTGAATATACAGAATTCATACCATACCAAGTAAATAAGTAATAGCAATGACGATGCATATTAGCTATATTCTATGTTTAAAGTGTTTTTAGACAAAATAGCAAGTATTTTGTTGTATGGATTAGTTCTTGTCTAAGAATTTATATTTTTTACTTGTTGAATGGATTGAATGCCATGGTGGCCTAGTGGTGAAGATGCCTGCCTCCCACTTGGAAGGTTGAGAATTCAATCATAGGTAGCGGCAGATATTTCTCTCCTAGGGTGGAAAGAAAAAATATCTGCTGCAAACTCCGCAAAGGCATCAGGAAGGGCATCCAGCCAATAAATGCTCAGCTCCATCCAACCATCAGAGATGTAAAAATAGTTTTATTTATTCAATGGATTAGTTCTTACTTAATTCAAGCTAGGTATACAACATTTGTTAAGTATACAATGAGGCACAGTTCCCCATTTAAAGCCAAGTACCTCCCCCCCCCCCGGGAAATATGCCTGAACTGAGATAGTACATGACATTGATTAATTTTAAACAAGTTTTTCAAAGATGAATTATACTCTGCAACTAAGATCTAAAAAAAAATAACAATATATTTTAACAATAGCAAGCAGCAAGATGATCCTGTTAAGCTGAAGCCTGATTAGGTTTCCAGCACATGAGCCAAAAAGGAACTATTTAGACTAACAACCGTCACCGCAACCCTATGCATGCGCACCTGGAATTAAGATTTACTATGTTTTGTAAAATTTAATCCCAACTAAATATGGGAAATTATGCCTTAAATTGCATTTGATATGCGTACTTATTGTTACCTCTTTGATTTGAATATCTCACACTCTTGCCTTGGACACATGACATGGACCAGTCCTTGAAACCCCCCGGGTGCTTATTTCTGCCTAGCATGGCTAGAATCAGATTTTAAAACACATGCTAAAGGATTCGATCTGATGAAGATGCAGATGAACGAAGTTAACAAAGAAATGAACCTAAACCTATCTGGAAGCATATACAAGGCAGGCGACTTCCGAGTAAATATTCCAGGATTCACAAGCCTGTATGGCAACAAGACATTTTGAAAAGATGGGGGTGAGTGACATCTCAACATTTTCAAAAATTATTTGTGCTCTGGGTTAAAGGCCAGTATTTCCAAACAATGGGTAACTACCCTTAGGAGGAGGCAGGAAGCAGAATGTTCTCCTTTTTTAAGAACAGTTACCCTATGAGGTGTCAAAGCCTAGAGAATGTCAACTAATATATGGTTACATGTTTAAGAGGTCTTTGATGCTCTCTGAACTTGGTTGTTTTCTTGCTGACATTTCATTATCCAAACTAGGTAACATTATCAGTGCTAATCAGGGTTGGATTAACCCTGATGATGTTACCTGCTTTGGGTAATGAAGCATCTGCAAGAAAACAACCATGCTCAGAGAGTATCAAGAACCCCTCATTTCAACCCTGAGCTACATGTATTCTCCTTTATCAGTACAGTGACTCTAGTTTAGCAGCTTTGAGACCGATTCCCTCCCTCTTCCATTAAACTCAGTTCAATAGATATTAACGGATTTTCCAGTCTCAGGCAAGCCAGAAATGGGCTGCGATCACCCTTCCCAGAAAACACACAGGAGGTCAACCTCATTCATCTCTCAGGTGACTCCCAGGCAACCCAATCTTCCTTACAGATATAAACAAGCCCCACCGTTTTTTTTGTTTTTAAAAATGTCTTTTCCGTTTGCAGCCCAGACGCCACCAGCAATCGATAAGGAAGTGCATTACTGCATTAAAAGTTTCCCTTCATTAATCGCAAAAGTCTAAGGGACCCAGGGTTTAGGACTGGCTTTCCTATCCCTAGTTGTCAACCAGTACGTATTTACGACGGTTGCAACATCACAGGGCCCTAGCCTTCCTCTTGCCTAAGGTGTATGCCCACGTACAAACACACACACACACACACATATACACGTGTGTATCCAGGGACTCAAGTAGTTCCCTTCCAGCACGACCAAATGTTTGAAAACGGCATGCCCAGCCTAGTGACTATCGCTCAGCCGCTGCAAGGTGCCTCCCTCGGGACGCCAGGTAAGGACATGGCGATCCGCGCGCGTACCTGCCGCGGCCCCCACCCGCAAAGGTTGCCTCCCCACGGCTGAAGGCGAGCTCAGCGCAACACCCTCGGCTCAGGGAAGAGCCTTGTTGACCTCCTGGTCAAGAGACGGGGGTTGGAAAGTCACCGATGCTCGGCAGCCTGAGCACCCGCTACGTAAGTGATGCGCGCAAGAGGGGAAGGGAGGTGGACACGCGTCCGCCCCGAAAGAGCAGGCTGCGGGCACCGTCCGCCCACCGGCCACCTGGTAGAGGTCGACGGCGAGGGACGGCGCCGCCACTCACCCCAGCTACGTGCTCCTCGTTCCGCTCGGCGCCATCGAGATCCGGAGAGAGTTCCCGAAAGGGCTTTCAAGCTTTCAAGATCGGCGGCCAGATCCCTCTTCCGCCTGCCAGGGATTCGGAAGCTCAGCCCGTTTTGCCCGACGCTGAGGAGCCATCCACTTGCCCAGCGCCGCCGCCGCCGCCGCTCTCGCTGCAAGAGGCTGCAGCGGCCAACACGCGTGCCGCACCTCCGAGCTGAGCCAGGGCGGAGGAGGCGTGCAGCGCCGCCTGGCCGCCGCGCGCGGAACGGGCCGCGAATCGGGCGCCTCCCGCCTCTTCAGCGCTTCTCGGCTCAGCTTAAAGCGGGGCTTGGTGCACGTGTTGAAGCCGACCCCGCGGCCGCTAAGAGCCAATAAGCGGGGAGCGCGGCAAGTAAGGTGGACAGGTGTCGCCTACGTAATGGCCGGACCTCCAGCGCCAGGCCCGTTTCGCTTTCCTTCTGGCTTGTCCCTGGGACGGCGAGCGATGACTGGCTTCGCGTCAGTCAGTTCGTGTGTTTTGGCAATCCCCAAATCGCGTCACCTACGCTTTAAATGCTCCGATCCATTGCGGGTGGTTGTGCCTCCTGAAAGGAGAAAGAAAGAAGGCAGTTTTCTAAGATGGGTTCCTGACAGCGCGTCCCTCAATTAAACGGATAATGCTCTAAAAGCGAATTATGTGCCTTTGTTTATTTCATGAAACTCCACCAGCTTCTTATCAGATTGTGGAGCGCCTTAGCTGAAGTGGCTGCTTATCGTACAATACTGAAGTCTCTTACACTAAAACCTCAAAACTTAAAAGCTACGGAAGCAATTAGACAAATTGGTAACTCTTCAGATCATAACTAGAAAGACTCCCCCCTCCTTTCTGTCTTTCAATTGTATTCCTTCTTCATGTGGACAGCCCTTCCCTCTCCGCCCCAAAACCCCCAGCCAATGGATCACTGATCAAATCAATTCACACTGGAGACACAAATGATCAGGCTACAATTATCCTATCATATCCTACACATTCTGTAAAGACCTAGGTCTCTGAAAAAGGCTCTAACATTAGACAGTTGGAAGGAAGGAGAATACAACTAGTAGCCAGGTGGATGAACTCAATTACAATAGTGATAAACGCACCATTGGGAGACCAATCAGGTTAGGAACAGATCACCTTGGAGAAACTATGTGATTGCCATGAGTGGAAAACAGCTTGATGGTACTTAAGCATGTTTACTGTCTGGAAAGAAGAGAAGACATGGATCTGCAGCCTTGAGTGGAAAGCATAAAGGAGCATGCAGCTGTAGGGTTGGTTAGCACCCTAAAAGCATTCCCTTTACCTTTCAATTAATTTTTAATTTAATTTTTAATCATCCTTGATTTTTTTTTAAAAAAGTTATCTTTTATATACTGTTTTTATGTTTTAATATTGTATTGTATACCACCCAGACTCCCTCGTGAGGGAAATGGGTGGTTCCGAAATATGTTAGATAAATAAAGTCCAAACTGATAGTTCAAATCTGTGTTTTTCCTTCAAACGATGATTGAAAAGCATGGTTATGAGTTCCTGGCTTCTAGAATAGACTGGGAGCAATTTGAATTAGCACAACTGTAACATACATTTAGGAGACTTGAAGAAGGATGAGGAATTGGCATCCAAGAGTGAGGAGGGAGGGGGAAAAAATCATAGTTCTGTAGATCCAAAACACGTGAAGGATAGGGAACAAGAGGCCTGAATAAGGTCATTTTAAACACCATTGAATTGAAGGATTTGTGTAGGCTGTTTGTGGTGCTATGAAGATGCAGATGGTTTATCTTTGTGTCATCCTATTTAGTAATTAAAATATAGTGGGACATTGAAAAGAAGAAAAAGATAACCAGCAGTTAGTTTAGGGCATGATTGGACCATTTATTTTACTGTGGCATGTTAAAGAAGAACATCAGATAAAGAACTGCTCTGTTAAATGTATCAAATGTAACAGGACTGTTGTGGCACTAAATTTACAGTCCTCAGAATAAATATTGGTTGACCCATCTCAAAATGTGTGATACAGAAAAGTCAAGCACAGTTATTAAGAGGTCTTTTTTTCTTTGTTTTTCTTGTGTTTTTCTTAAGAAAACAGCTAAGGCATTTGGCATATTCTGATTCTGAGTGAGACTAACAACTAAAGTGGAGTTGATTGAGGTAGAATTAATGGAAAACATAGTTATAAATTATAACTATAACTATAAATTATAAATTACCAACATAAAATCAATTTTAATATATTACATAATCTTTAAGGATGGGGATGTAACTTGGTTTTTAAGATCTGGCATCTATTTTATTAATCTCTATCACCCCTGCAAATTGATTCAGATTTAGAAGCACAATGATCTGGCATTCATTCTTCACTCACTGATCTTGTCATAGCTACCATACAAAATGGGTCTCTTCACACTACATATGGTTGGGGAGAAACCCTTTCGTGGTGGTTTTTATATGTTTTGCTTTTTAAAAGTTGATACTAGGTTTTTAGTGTATACAGCCTGCAATGGTGATAGTAAAAATATAGATTTGAAAAAGTCTAATTCCTACCATATTAATGTAGTTATTTAAAACAACAAAAAATCTCATTGCTTCATGGGGTATGTATGGTAACATAACTGTACCAAAGAAATAAAATACAGTCAGCCCAAATTGGAGGAAATCCAGAAGCAAGCAGGATTCATAGTTTACCCCATTCAGCTAAGGAGCTCTTGCTGGTAGAGGCAAAGCTTTTCACTTTTTAATTTTGCTGGTGTTTATACTACAATTACAGATGGGGAGTGGAGCAATATTTATAAAGGGTTTAAATTAGCTAATTTTAACTAACCTTATACAAGCAATAAGTGATCAAAAATAAATCAGTACAATGGTTAATCCATGCAGCAAATGAGATATTCTTGTGAAGGAAGTTAAAGAGATCAACTTCTGCCACTGGCCATTTTTTTCCTTTATACCAATGCAAAATAATATTGTTTGCACCTTATAATAAAAATTGGAGAGCTGTATGATAGCAGCCAGAACTTTAAATTGTGATGTTGCACATAAATTGGGCACTATAAGTCTCTGGATTCAGACATACATGGCATCCATGCTGCTTTGCTGTTTAAGGTTTGTGTTGCCATTCACACCTTCTGAGTGAGAAGAACTGGAAGCACCCACGCATGCTTCTGTTTCTGTCGACATCCTGCCTTCTTTCCTAACCCCATAGAGCATCATGCACTTTTCTAATTATTTTTACAAATGTTCCAGGCTTGATCCTGATCCTGAACTGTTCTTTGGATACCTAGAGGACACAAGCATTAGTTTAATTTGTGATCTGTGGGAAAGCCTGATTTTGCTGTCTCCTGCCAAACAAAATGTAAGATTTCAAGCAGGGAAGCCACAGAGTTTGGTACTGTCAAGAGAAGAAATAGCTATTTAGAGGGAAAATAAAGCAAGTTCTCACTCCTATGGTGCAGGAGGTGTTAATTGCAATGCAGATATCAAATTGAACTGCTTCATAATTCACCATGGATTTTGACATGACAAATTCATAGCTGGATAATTTTATTTTTACCACCAACCATCCTATGCGTGTAACATTAACTTGGTTATAAATGGTATTGTGACTCATCCAGAAAGCTGTCTTAGTAAATGCTATATATATCTCCCTTTTGTTGATATAACTATAAAAGGAATAACTACCTTCAGTTAATCAGGGAAAGTTCAGTCTCAATTTTTGAAGACCACATGGACAACACTGGATTGCCACTGCCCTTCTCCAGGATGCTTTCTCAATCTCTCAGTACAGGTAAGTGCTCCACAATTGAGCCCAAAATTTCTTTTGCTAAGTGAAACAGCTGTTAAGTGAGTTTTGCCCCATTTTGCAACATTTCTTGCCACGGTTGTTAAGTTAATCACTGCAGTTGTTAAGGGAATTTGGCTTCCCTCATTGACTTTGGTTGTCAGAAGGTTGCAAGTGCCCCAGGGACACTGCAACTGTCATAATCATGAGTCAGTCACATGACCATGGAGATGCTACAATGGGCATAAGTGTGAAAAACAGTCATAAGTCACTTTTTTCAGTGCTGTTGTAACTTTGAACGGTCACTAAATGAACTTGTTGTAAGTTGAGGACTATCTGTATAATCTAGACCCTTGATATTTTGTGAGGGTCTGTCACCCAAGAACTGATCAGATATAATCCTGCTTAATTTTTTCAGATCAGCCAAGATCACTTAGGACACCTATTTGCTTACAGACTTCATGTATTTATAGCTAGTTTGGAACCTTTTCATTTTCTTCATTAACAAATGCTATAAGACTATCAACAGTCTAGATTCTCTTCTCATCTGGGTTTCCTCTGTTCCCTTGCTAGTTCTGCAACTTCTTCTGTATGTTACACCTTTGCTGTACAGAAAAGCCTTTACTGGAGATATGAGGCTCTAAAGCTAGATAATACCTCCCCCCACCCCGCAGCCACTTATTTGCTGATCCTGGTGTGCTCTCTGATTATACTTGCTAAAGATCAATCTGGATTTCCATCATTTTGAGACAGGAACAGCATGAAAATTGTAATGTCAGCTCTAAAATAGATGAAACACAAATTTCAAAACAGCTTTCCTGCTAAATCAGGACATCTTCGCCTTCTATTTATATGATATGGCTCCATCATCATCATACTCCTAGTAGCCCTGGCACTTCAAACAAGTTAAGCATGGTCTGACCCATAAAAAATGTTGCCTACCATGAATATCAGTATCCCAATATCAGATGCCATCATTGGTTTCCTGCCATGTTCCAGCACAAGACAAAGCAGATGAAACCACATTTTGCATTTACTTGAGTTAATGTGCTTCGGTGCTGCACTAGAACATAGCAATGAGTTGATGCAGGGATTGTGATGAATCACAAGAAGGAAAAAAAATGGAAGTCTTAAGAAAAATACTCTAGCAGGCCGATTAATGAAAGGTAAGCTGTTATAGAGGGGAGCCTCAAAACTTTTTTTCACAGCATCTATTTTGTTATTGTGCTAATAATCGTTTTTCTTAAAGGACAAAGGCAAACACTGTACAAAAGTGCACTGCATGACAAATGATAAAGCAATTCAGACGGAGGAAAGCATTCAGATGAAATGAAGAAGATGAAAAGTATATAGTGCGATGTGTGTAGAAAGGCAGAGCAGGAGAGGGGGTAGGCTAGATGGTAAAACGTGAAAGAAAAAGTGCCCATGAATGCTATTTATAGCTATTGTTATGATAGCCTTTCCCCATCTCCACTTCTCCAGATATTCTAAATTAGAATTCTCATTGGAAGATGGGAGTTGTAGTCCAACCAATGTAGAAGGCATCAGGTGAGAAGTGATTAACATCATTGGCATCCCATTATAAACAAAAGTAGAAATTGATGATGGCTGTTACAGTGGCAAAGTCTCAATGCAATTAGTTGCTGCACTATTTTAGCTGCAGGCTATATTTTATCTTTGCTGCTAAGTTCTCTTATTTAGGATGAGTTCTTGTCTTCCCAAGGCTATTTCTGTTTCTTTCCTCTGAATTTAAACAAAGACACAGTTGAGAATGATGAAATAATCAGCAAGTCTTGGGCTGTTCAACAAAAAGTCTTTAGTTGGGATATTTACAAGAAATTCCACATCATAATTAAGAAGATTTCTATTGCCCAGGATTTTGCTCTCCAACCCAGCGTTTCTGTGGAAAGAGTCTGTTTATCAGTACAGACTGGAATTTTATGATTATGATTTGTGGAATTTGAACATTATAAGACAGAATGGGGCTTTAGTTCTCTGGCTGTTCAGAACATACTTAGCCCAGGAACTATAAAGAAAATAAAAAGTATCAAAAAGAGCTGCAAATTCTTAAATGAATGACTGATGAAATACACTCTTCAGCTTTTTACTATGTGGTTTATACTGTGAACCTAACTAAGCATGGTTTAACTACTAAATTATAATTAAGCAAATCATAGATTAGTGAGATATATGATGTCTGGCAGTATATGCATAGTGTAAGTCAGGGGTGTCAAACTCGCAATGTCATGTGATGTGTCATGACGTATCGTGACTTTTTTGCCATTGCCAGCAATGGGGTG
>NW_015388137.1:78250-79938 GCF_001527695.2 Protobothrops mucrosquamatus
ACCAATTAAAACCCAAATATTGGTAGCTGTGGCTCTTTAAAATCGTTAAAAATTGTCCCTATTTAAAACTCACCCTAGGTCAGGCCCGCTTGTTGAAAAAGCCATGTCTTGAGGGCGCGGCGGAAGGTTAAGAGATCCGGAATCGTCCGGATCTCGGGGGGTAGTTCGTTCCAGAGGGTGGGGGCACCCACAGAGAAGGATAATAGGATTTAATAGGACAACTGATTTAATAGGATAAATCTGGACAACTGATTTAATAGGATAAATCAGTTGTCCAGAAAAAAAAATATTGATATTAAATAGAACAATAAAAGATAGGCTCCTCAATCATTATTACTTCAGGGGACTAGAAGAACATCTATCTGCTCAAGATTCTTTAATTCTAGGTAGGAATTGGCCAGGGTACAGTGCTTTGCATTCTTCCATATATTTGGTCAAACTTGTCTGATACAGGCTGACCACTGATGATGTTACCTAGTTTGGTAAAGAAATGTCTGCCAGAAAACAACCAAGT
This sequence comes from Protobothrops mucrosquamatus, assembly GCF_001527695.2. NCBI lineage: Eukaryota > Metazoa > Chordata > Lepidosauria > Squamata > Viperidae > Protobothrops > Protobothrops mucrosquamatus. The sequence continues at coordinate 78,765 of NW_015388137.1, forward strand.
GTAGAGCCCACCAAGGATGCCACAGGTTGGCAAATATACAAACCATGGCTATGATCAAAGAGGAATATAATAAGTATAGATAATAAGGTGCACAATATGAAGTTCTATTTGTTTCCACAAGCCCTTGTGTCATTCTGCACACCATATTTATACATTCTTATAGTTTAAAGGCAAGGGGTGACAGTAATTGAAAAAATAATGAAAATATGTTTATATTGATATGACACGTGGATTCCATTGCCTCAAGATGAGATAATTGCTACTGGCTTAGACCAGAAATTAGCTAACTATGGCTTGCAGGCCACATCCAGTCCATCCCCTCTTTTTATAAGACCAATTAGCTAAGAATTGATGGGAGGGTGGCAGATTTCTCAGCTGAGTTCCCCTGATGAGGGGTGGAACCAAGAACCAAGGAGTGTGCCAAGGAAGCAGAGGAGAGGTGGAATCTGGCCCTTTAGAGTAGAACATTTGCCAACCCCCAGTTTATACAACATTATGCCTAAAATATTATCTAAATTCTATTTTTTTTAATTTATTTTTTTTATTTTTTATAAGCTGTTTTTATATTTTAACATTTTATTGTACATTGCCCAGAGTCCCTCTGTGAGGGAGATGGGAAGTTTTAAAATGTGAAAAATAAATTATAAGATACTGAGAGGTATCCCTTAGTTCAGTGGTTCTCAACCTTTTTAATGCCACGACCCCCCAACCGGTCGTAAGTTGAGGACTAAACCGGTTGTAAGTCGAGGACTATACCGGTCGTAAGTCAAGGACTAAACCGGTCGTAAGTCGAGGACTACCCAACCGGTCGTAAGTCGAGGACTTTCCCTGCCCAGGAGCGCCACGCATGCGTGGTTCCGCCCCCTGCACCGGCCGAGGCGTAGCTGGCAAGCGGCAGAGACGGAGCAGGCCGACCACCAGTTGGCCCAGCTCAAGGGAGGTAAGGCACCCACCGGAAAAGGGGAAAAAAATGGTGGACAGCCTTGCTTGGCGACCCCCGTGAAATGGTCGATCGACCCCAAATGGGGTCGCGACCCATAGGTTGAGAACCACTGCCTTAGTTCTTCTGTCTGAATGTTCTTATTGAGTGCTACAGGGATATTTGCATAGATGCATGCCACAGGTTGTTTTAAGAACTACTTTGGAATATGTGTTCTTATAGCCACTAACCTGT
>NW_015388137.1:80081-107240 GCF_001527695.2 Protobothrops mucrosquamatus
GGACAGCCTTGCTTGGCGACCCCCGTGAAATGGTCGATCGACCCCAAATGGGGTCGCGACCCATAGGTTGAGAACCACTGCCTTAGTTCTTCTGTCTGAATGTTCTTATTGAGTGCTACAGGGATATTTGCATAGATGCATGCCACAGGTTGTTTTAAGAACTACTTTGGAATATGTGTTCTTATAGCCACTAACCTGTTATATGACTTGTTTGTGTTGGCTTAGTGAAATATATGAGCGCACCAATTAGGGTCAATCATGGTTTAACCAAAAAACACTAAGTTTGAAAAGAGTTTTGTAATAGTAACCTATGATCTGTGTTATTTTCAAGATTTTTCCATGACTACAAGATGTTAAACAAAACAAAATCTAATGTGAGACTTAACCTAAATGTGCAATCAAATTTATATGACTACAGATGTTAGAAGATTTAAGGTAAATATGCAGTCAAATATTTAGTTTTATTCCAACTTCTTTTGTTAGAAACTACCAGAATCAGCTTATCAAGCACTTATCACCTCTTCAACACATCGAGAGATTTAAAAAGGAAGGAAATTTCCATGGAAAATCCAGGTGATATAAATTTCTAGTCTTAATATAAGAGAAGTCCAACTCTTTCTCCTTTCTTCTTAAATAGTTGAAATAAGCATAATTCAAGCAAGTGGAAATAAATGAATGATGCCAACAATCATGAAGCTGCACCTGGCAGTGTGGAATGTTAACACACAGAAGTTCAATGTGCTTCACTTGGCTACTATTAAGGTAACCATCTAACACTACCACACAACAAAACACATCAATTTCAGATAAGTAAAGATTTGCAACAAGAAATTTGGCTGGATTTTCACAATCCACTTGAACAAACCCAAACAATACATGGCTTAAGTTTACATGCTTTAGATCCACATAGTGGATTTAGTGGGGGAGGGGAAGATGGTACAATGAACTACAGTGAAATGGCAGATTACCAGGAAGGAGGGAGGACATTCGGGGGTGGGGGGGTGAGGGGGGTAAGACAAGGAGGCAACACAACCAGAAACTGGATCAGAGGTAGAGGAAGAAAGTCAGGATAGCCACTCCCTAGAATCTCAGATTCCGTCTCTCTGGCATTAGTAAATAAAGAACTGAACTTTGGCTGGCTTGTTTTATGTCATTTTCAGGCTAGGCCTAACACTTGCCAGCTTGACATTTATCCCTAAGAAATATTCAGAGATCTGTGAAATGTTTAGAGTGCATCTATTAGCAGTATGAATATTTTTTAATCTCTTCTGTTACAATTGTAGCAAAATGAATAGACAGGGTATTACTAATTAAGCAATTTCAGTTGCAGCAAAAAGGATTTTTTTTTTAGTGCAATTGAAATTGCTAATAAGAACCTTCAGAGAAATTGCTGTCCAGAGAGCTTGTTAAGCACAATATCAGCCATTGTCTTTTCGAATATTCGTTATGCATTGAAAATGTATTGGAGACAAATTAAGATTAATCTATAAGTAAGCAGATCAAATTCCACACGATACATAGAGAGTAGTGGACAAAAAAAGGGGATTTGTGAATGAAATACATGAAATCCTCTTGTTGATTGTTAGTCAATATCTGACTAAGTTGGTTGCTATATTTTTTGTTTATGTATGCAACTGTATTGTGAGAGAGAAAAATCACATAACTATTCCTTATGAAGGCTTGCCAGTGGCCTATGGGTAAAAGCTGTTTACAGTGGGCTGAAAACTGATATGGCTTCAGACAACAAAAACACATTGGGACACTTCTGGTTTTGTTACATTGCATTAATCTTTCTAGGGCCACCTGCTACAGTGCACTTCTATGCCTGGTTTCTTAGAAGTATGACCAGTTAATGATTTAAGGGCTTGCTTTCCAGTAAACTGACAACTTATCCAATCACGGCACTGAGTAATATTGATGTATTGTTAGAAGAATGTGTGAACAATTTGAAATAGGCTAAAAGAGAGCCAGGGGGAAGCTGGGGAGAACTGAAAGCACACAAAGACCAAAATAATGGAGATTATTAAATCAAAGGAGATTATTAAAAAAAAAAATCTGAAATGTCAGCAACTGTGTAAGGCCAATACCAGTTTCCCAGAGCAGCATCTGGACAAGCAAAAGAGACCATCTGGTGCAAATGGCTGCCTGATCTCCTTGAAACAAATAGCCATCTACGGCAATGGCAAAAGCCAGGGAATGTAACTGTTTCAGTACAAGTAGTCCTCGACTTACAACAATTATTTGCTTAGTGACTGCTTGAAGTTACAGTGGCACTGAAAAAAGTAAATCATGACCATTTTTCACACTTATGACCATTGCAGCATCCTCATGATTAGGTGATTTACATTCAGATGCTTGACAACCGACTCACATTTATGACAGTTGCAGTGTCCTGGGATCATGTGATCATCCTTTGAGACCTTCTGACAAGCCAAGTCAATGTGGAAACCAGATTCACTTAACAACCGTGACACTATTTTAACAACTGCAGTGATTCACTGAACAAATGTGGTAAGAAAAGTCATAAAATGGGACAAAACTCATATGCTGCCATTACACATTACACATATACATATATTATAGTTCTCGACTTATGACTATAATTGAGCCCAAAATTTATGTTGCTAAGTGAGACATTTGTTAAATGAGCTTTGTCCCATTTTATGACCTTTCTTGCCACAGTTGTTAAGTGAATCACTGTAGCTGTTAAGTTAGTAACGGGGCTGTTAAGTGAACCTGGCTTCCGCGTTGACTTTGCTGGTCAGAAGGTCGCAAAAGGTGATCACAATACCCCAGGATACTGCAACTGTCATAAATATGAGTCAGTTACTAAGCATCTGAATTTTGATCACAACGATCATAAGTGTGAAAAACATTCATAAGTTACTTTTTTCAAATGCCATTATAACTTTGAACGGTCACTAAATGAACTGTCATAAGTCAAGAACTACCTGTAAAGGTTAAATCTGGAATCACCACATGCTTTCTACCTAAAATATTGTTTCCAGTGGTTCTGGACAGTTTTGCCTCTTTGATACAGATATCTAGAAAAAATGTACATTGTTAAGTCTTCTATCCTTTTATCTCATATATCAGTGGTGGCGAACCTATGGCACACGTGCCAGAGCGCTCTCTGTGGGCATGCGCGCCATGCTCCAGAGATGGCAACCATCCTTCTTCAACCAGCTTCCCGCTAACTCGCCGAGGTCCCACATGGCCGGATGCATCCCAACATGGCTGGTTTCCCTCCCCCCTGTCCCATCCCTCCTGGCCTCACATGCTCTCCTTTTCCCGGGCACGACCCAATGCAGTGCCTCCTCAGCTGTTGGCCATCTGTCCAGCTTAGAGGCGGCTTCTCTGAACTTCTTGTGGCGGGCTGCAGAGCCGCAGAGTGCGCCAGTCGAGGGGCCGGCAGGCTGTGGCTGCTGACAGACACTGTTGGCCCCCATGTGCTCGCTGGCCTCTGTGTGCGGGGGTCGATGGTGTCAGGCAGCAGCTGCCCCAACCTCTGCCTCACCTTGCCCTGCAACAATGGCACCCCAGCCCTGCCTCACCTCACCCTGCAGGACGAGCCTCCTGCCCACTGCCCCACCTGCCAGAGACCCCTGGATCTCCCCCAACCCTGCCCACAGGCATCCCTCCCCATGAGCAACATCAGGGTGACCACGCCCACCTTGGCCACACCCACCCAGTCTGCCATGACCACCACAGCCACGCCCACCCAGTAGGCCACACCCACCTGGCACCCGGTGATAAATAAGTGGGTTTTGGGTTGCAGTTTGGGCACTCGGTCTCTAAAAGGTTCGCCATCACTGTCATATATCATATATATATCTTCATGCTTCATACAATGAGGGTGCTTACCGCAAGGAGGTTGAGGGTTTGGTGAACTGGTGTAAGGAAAACAGCCTAGTTTTAAACATTGGAAAAATCAAAGAGATCATTGTCAATTTAAGAAAAGGCAGGCAGAGCTACACTCCTCTGGGCATTAATGACTCACCTGTGGAGATGGTTACCAGCATCAAATTCCTGGATGTGCAGTTAACAAGTAGGTTGGCTTGGTCGCTCAACAGCGAGACACTGGTGAAGCGGGCACAGAAGAGCCTGCATTTTCTGCATAGCATGCGAAAAGTACATCTTCCTTCTCCTGTCCTTTCCACTTTCTACAGAGGGACAATCGAGAGCATCCTGTCATACTCATCACAGTCTGGTTTCGAAACATCACTGCTTCAGACAGGAAGGCGGTGCAGAGAATGGTGAGGATGGCTGAAAAGATTATTGGCAGTTCCCTCCCTTCCATCCAGGACATAGTACATAAGCATTGCTTGAGCAGGGTCCGCAAGATTGTCTGAGACACTACACATCCTCTTCACAATCTGTTTTCCTTGTTACCTTCTGGGAGGAGGCTCCGTGGTATCTAAAGCAGAACATCCAGATTCAGTCACAGCTTTGTTCCATACAGTATTAACCTTATGAACTCTAAAGCTTCCTCCTTCCGTTATGTATTCAAAATGGACAGTGATTAATATTTATGTTACTTATATGTAAGGGTGTAGGTCTATACATATGTTGTACATAGTATGTTTAAATGTGTGTTATGTATGTGTACACTTTGAGAGCAAGCAACTAAATTTCATTTTTAATGTGTGCCATTGTGACCACAGTAAAAAAATAAAGTCTGTCTGTCTGTCTGTCTGTCTGTCTGTCTGTCTGTCTATCTATCTATCTATCTAATGCTCTTGCCTCCTTTTTAGCCCATTTTGCCAGTCAACTGTTTTTGATGTTCACTGCAGTTTAATAAATAAACCTCAGGCTGTCTATATTTCTGGACTGGGTTGCATGTATACTTGCTTTTCTCTAATATAAGGATTGATTGGCAGTGTGCTGGATGCCAACTAAACTTTTTTGCAACAGATAGAAAAGGTAACAGTAAAACACAACAAGGTGGCCAAGTATTCATCATAACAATAGTTTGCCCCAGATGCCCTGAAAAATGAAACAGAGTATGTCACTTATTTGCATGCGGCCAATAAATACTTCTTTTTCAATTGAAAAGGGCATGAAAGGATAGATAAACTACACCTGATATCTGAGCAGACAGGAAGAGAATATAACTTAACAATATGAGGGCTCCTGCTGCTAAGTGGTTAATTATAAATGTTGAATCTGTATCAAGCTGTCTTCCATGCAACATCAGTTTATGTTAAGCAGTCTTTCACATCAAGTGCTTTTTTATATTTCTCCTGCAACAATAATGCAGCATTGGATCATACCTTTGTCTGTCTGATGTCTAACATGTCTCAGTATTCTTTTCAGAAGATCCCACAGAGCAGATTTGATCCCACTTTGGGGTTCTAAAACATATATAATATCCATCATACTATTCCCTTTCAGAATATGCGATGTAACATTAGAAAAAAGTGCAGAAAAGGAGTCAGAAATAGTAAACCAAAGAAATTAAAGGCATATGATGAGAGGAACGAAAGAAAGAAATACAGGTAAATCCTGTTTATTTATTTATTTATTTAGAAGAGTTATTGTATATGGTTGCCCACTCACTTTCAGTGATTCTAGGTGGTTTACAAAAAATAAAGCCCAATATAAAAAGAGTAGCCCCCTAAACCCCCTGGCAACAACCAGCAACCAAACAAGCCACTTGATGGGCTCCATTGCAAAACCAGGTCCTGCAGGGCTTTGCGAAAGAGTGTCAAAGTGGGAGCCAGTCTAATCTCCATGGTGATGTTGTTCCAAAGGGAGGGACGGAGCCACCATGGAGAAGGCCGTTCTTCTGGTCCTGCCAGGTGTACCTCCTTAGGAGAGTGGACTCGCAACACTCTCTGCCTCCCTGCTCTGTGGGTTGGGTGGATGTAACTGAGAAGAGACAGTTCTTAAGATAACCTGGTCCCAAGCCGTGTAGGGCTTTAAAGGTGATGATCAGCACCTTGAATTGCACTTGGAAGGAAATTGGCACCCAATGCAGCTTGCTCCTCAAGCAGGAGTTGTCAGTCCAGAAGAAGTTTGTCTAGGACAGTGCCTCCCCATCCAAGACCAGTGATGACAATTCTCCATGGACCAAAAAACCTCAAATCCAGAATCAATCGGTCTTGCCGGGGTTCAGTTTCAGGCCATTGGTTCCCATCCAGCCCTTAGCAGCCTCCAAGCACTGTGAGAAGGAGGTAACAGCATCACTTAACTCACTATGGGCTGAGATATATAGCTGGGTATCACCAGCATATTGATGATATCTCAGTCTGTGGTGATGTATGATATCACCCAATGGCTTCCTATAGATGTTAAACAGAAGTGAAGAGAGTACCAAGTTCTGTGGGACTCTACAAAGCAAGGACAAGGAATGGATCTCTCGCTTCCTATCAATACCAATTGAGAGGGCCCATAGAGGAAGGGAGTGAGCAGGACAACACAGAATGCCCCCACTTCCAACCCCCAAAGCAACTGCAGACAGATACTATGGTTGATAGTATTGAAGGTCAAGTAGAGCAGGAATAAATGTACTACTCCCACCCTGTTCCCACCGGAGATTATCAAAAAGTTGACCTCTGCCATTTCTGTTTCATATCAAGGCCTGAACCTTGATTGGCAAGGGTCTAGATAATCCATTTCATCCAGGAACCTCTGCAGCTGCCATGCAACCATATTCTCAACCACCTTCTGCAGAAAGGGAAGATTGGAGACAGGTCAAAAATTATCCAACAGGTGAAATCTAACAATGGCCTCTTAAGAAGAGAATGGGCCACAGCCTCCTTAAAAATGCTAGGGCACAATCCCTTCCCACAAGGAAGCATTAATCACGGCCAGAACCCACCTGCATATCACCTCCTGGGAAGCTTTCACAAGCCAGGAGGGTATGGATCTAAAACACAGATTCTTGCCCTCATTCTCTTTAGGATCCTGTCCGCTTCCTCAGGAGCAGCAAACTCAAATCTTTTAAATTTCAATATGTTATGGTTATTCTCAGATTATCCCATATGGTAGCTATTAACCTCCACAGCTCTTCATGGTGTCTGTCAATTAAAACTTTCATATAATGCTTTTTAGCAAGATAGGGAAGTTATAGAGTAGGAAACCAGCCTTAGTTGTACCATGCCCCATGCAGATTCCTGGCTAAGGGCAATACTGATCACTTCTGGGATAGTTTGAACAGAATGCCACAAAGTGCAATCAAAGCCCACTTTCACTCCAAATATGCTCATGTTATTCTATAGAAGCTCCCACTTCCAATCTACAGACTTGCAAGCCAATATACTTTGGCCACATCCCATAAATTGGTGTAACATTTAGTCTGCTGAAATTCTCAGGATATCAGGAAGTTTTATGCTTACTCAGAACATGACAACAGCCCTAGAAATTTAATTTTGAAAAATCTTTTGGAAAAATATAAATGCAATGGAAGTCAAGTGATCAACATAAAATTTAACTTGATCCATTTTGGTTTGGTATTCTGAGCATTGCAATTCCTAAACATCTGGAATACGCTAGTATGGGAAAGCTAAATTTCTAAGCAAAATAAATGGTTCGCATGACATCTTTTGTTATAACTGTAGCTTTTGATGAGGCATTATCTCCAATTGAGAGTCATGTTGACTGGAAACTTTGGAACTGGATTCCAAACACTTTGGGAAAAAACAAGATTGGGAAAATCTCAGCAAGTCATGGAAAAGCTGAGTAAAACCTGTTTTTATGAGAAAAAAATGAGGTTGTTAATGCAGGTTTTTGATTAGGCTTATCTCTTAAGTCTAAATAAGCCTGTTAGGTCTCTCAGCCTACCAAATATTTCACAAGTGTAAATGTCCACAAGAATATTCCACCCTTGCATCTTATTACCATGCAATACTACCAAACTATTTTACACTTCTGAATTTATTTTCTCAATAGTGCTCCATAGTAGGTTGCAAAACAGTGATTGTTCCCAGGCTGTTTATTGAACTTAGATCTGAGAATGTCTGTGAAGGCAGATCCAAGGATATCTTTTCCATCATACAGCATTACCCAGCAATAAGGGGAAGCTGTTCAGAGAGCTGCCTCTCCAAGCGATGCCAGTTCTGTTGCCAAAAACAACGGGGATAAATTCTTTCCCCATCAAAGTGAATAAAGATGCTGCTGAGGCAAGGAAAAAGAATGGTGTGCTTCAGAGTGCCAACTGTCTAAGCTAGACTGTTCTAGTTTTGTCCCCTCTGGGCACAATGGGGGTGACACAAGTTGTGAAGGGCACCCGATCAGGGAATCCAACTGAAGTAAGGGAAACAGGAGTTAGCTTTGTTTTGCCACTGCGAACATTATTATCTTTTACTTTATAGAGCTATCATCTTTTACTGATGGAAAAATGTTTTTTAAAAGTAATGAGTCATAGTTATTTGCTAAAAACATTATTTACCAACATGGAACCTCTACAGAAGGCATAGTCTGTGAAATGAGTTTGTAATCCCTTTGTTCTCTAGCAAAAATATTTATTGGACTCAAATGTATTTCTAAGCAAACATGCATCTGATTGCAATATCCAAGAATGGAAAAGGGAAATTTACATGGTGTTTTAATACAAATCAACTGGTTAAGGCAGGTTCCTAATAAAGAAACCAAGAGTGATGCGCCCAATATTTGAATAAGATCCATAATCAATTGTATTCTGTTATGTAAATCAAATATTTATTTTAATAGTGCTATAAAGATTGCTTAATGTACATATTTTTATTGTAAACAATTTCTTTTGAAAATATTTATTTTTAATAGCGCAATAAAACTTGTTTTATAAATGTACGTATTTAGTAAAGGCATGCTGAGCATCTTAGTGGAATTGAAATAATCGATTGTAATTATCTTGAATTGTAGACAGAGAATAAAATTCAGCCCATTATTTTGACAGAGTTATAGCTAACATCATTGGAAAAAGATATTTAACAATAAACAAGGCATCGAGAAATTTTTCGGCCCTGGATTTTCAATGAATTACCAACAGTGCAATCAGAAAGAATGCCTTGTTAGTGATGCTCTAGAGAAGCTGACATTTTGATTTTGTGGTATTCAATCTCTTTTTCTCTCTTCTCCTCCTTATGTAATTCTGTATGTAAAAATGAGAGAATTTGAGTAAGGGAAAGTTGAGGTTCTACTCAAAGTAGATGATAGTTTAAGCTGTATGATTTGAGTTAAGAATATCAATGCTTTTTTAAACTGCTTAAATCTAGGAATTACTGCATAATAATGCAAAAAAATATCTAATAATCATGGAAGTAGGTGGAAGAAATAGGAAATCTATATTGACAAATATTGAAGGAGACCATGTATATGTGTGTGAGATCAACATATATTGTTGAGTGAATCAGATATTTTATTCTGCTAATGGAGCAATAAAAGTGGAAGCTCATTCAGGATGCTTCTACTGTAAAAATGAAGTGATTTTAGCCAGTTTCTGTGGTGGTCAGCCCTTTGATGCATTGCATAGAACAGATTTTGGTGGGACAGTTGGTAAGGGAAGCAGCGGCATGAACCCAATGTCTCCATTCAGATATTGAAAAGTTCCAATGGATCTGTTGTCAAAGAGTATTAGTACTGCTGAATGATATCTTGATGACTTTTGAGCAGAAACATCTTATAGAAAGAACATATGACAAACACCCATCTGCAGAACAAAATGCTTAGTCCCTAATCACACTGAGACTGGCTCCTTAATGATGGCGCAGTTTCTTTATTTCTTGGCCAATGGCTGGCAACTAGATTGATTGGCCAATCAGGGGCAGAAGACAAAGGAAAAGGTCAGTCTTTGGTTCATGTGCTGCCTGTCCTGACTTCATCAAATAAATGTAACTGCCCTTGTAAAAGAAGCTTAACAGCAAGCTGAAATGACCCTGTATTGGGGCAGGCAGAAAACTCAATCAAGAACCAATGGCCCAGTAAATCAAGTTGTTTCTATTCACTGACCATATCTCAAAGATAGTAGGGCTAGCATGCTGACCTATGAGGAAGGGATAAATAATAACGTCACATGGATGGGTTTATCAAAAGCATTCTAGCATCATGTTGTAATTTATACTGTGTCTGCCTTTTCCTTAGTCCCATCTTTGTCACGTCGTAAGGAAAGAGTATAAAAGCTCTGGTTCTGCTCTGATTTGCTCAGGACTGCTCAGCAATCTACCAATGCTTTGTTGGAGCCTGGTGTACACTGTAATACTTTGCATGCTTAATATATGTATACATGTATGTGGTATTGTCAAAGTGTGGTAGGTGAGCCACATTTTGCCCATAACAACCCTAATTTTAATTAGCTTTGTGCAAAAGGAGAGGCAAGACCAGTCAATTTATTATAGCAATAGCACTTAGACCTATATACCACTTCATAGTGCTTTATAGCACTCTCTAAGCGGTTTACAGAGTCAGCATATTGCCACTAACAATCTGGATCCTCATTTTATTGACCTTGGAAGGATGGAAGGCTGAGTCAATCTGGAGCCTCTCAGAATTGAACTCCAGGCTGTGGGCAGAGTCAATCTGCAATACTACATTATAACCGCTGTGCCACCATATCTCAATGTCAGAAGGAAGGAACATAATTTTAATGGCCTGGTTTCTTTGCTTCTTCTTTAAATGGTCTTTCCTCTATATATTTAGAATGAGTTTTGTCATTTAGCTCTTAGCTTTATTTAGTTGTTCTCTTTATCCATGCTAGAAGCCAAAACCATCAGCCCAGGGATGATGTAGAGAGTCTACCACCAGCCTCCAGAGCTGCCACCATTGAAACCATACAATATAGGTGGCGAATGGGGAGTAGGCAATGCAATGCAGTGATGTAGGACCCTGGTGGCAGGTGTGGTAGAGGAGGTGGCAGCTGCCGCCAGGCAGGTGATCTGCAGGGTGGGGCCAGTGGGGACCGAAGAAAGCCCCTCCAGTGGCAGATGCAGCTGATGTGCAGTGGTGGTGGAAGCCTTTCACCATCACTCCCTCCTGGCTCCAAAATGGCAGAGGGGGACTGGGTAAGGTGACGAGACTCCCTTACCCATGGCGGTCCGGCTCAGTAGGGGAGTGAAAGGGAAGAGGCTGGCGGGCAGATTGGTCATTGAATGGGTAGGGAGAGGTCACCGAGTGGGGAGTGGCCTGGCTGCAGGGGCCCTGAGGTAAGCAGGTGTGGGGTGCATGGGGCAGCTCAACCCCCCACTGGCTCACCTCAACTTGTGGCGGCAGTATTGGCGTGCTGTGTAGCCTCCTGCCCCACTGTGGCACTGAGCAATCAGACGATGGGAAGGAGTGGGTGGGCTCTTAACTAGGGCTTATTTTGGGGGTAGGGCTTATATTAGGCGTACGCTAAAAATCATGCTAGAGCTTATTTTCTGGGTGGGCCTTATTTTTGGGGAAACACGATATATATAAATACAGGTACTCCTCGACTTACAACCTTAATTGAGCCTGGAATTACAGATGTAAGTTGTTGAGATCATAAAATGAGGCATCGAATCACTGAACCTGGTTTTGGGCATTTTTTGCAGTGAGGGTTAAGCAAATTCCATGGTCATTAAGCAAATAATTTTTCAACAATGGTCGTTTGGGGCTGGAAGCCAGAAGTAAATACTAGAAACTGACGAAAACATCACAAATCATAATCATGCTGCAAAAGGCTGTAAAAATGAGCCAGTTGCCCAGCACCCAAAATACAATTACATGACCGTGGAGAGGTATGGCCATCGTAAGTTTGAAAACAGGTTGTAACTAGCTTTTGGGGAGTCTTCTGTAACTTCAAACAGTTGTTAAGCGAGTGGTCATACATTGAGGACTACCTATAAAAGAACATAAACACTTCAAACAGTTGAACTGTAACTTCAAACAGTTGTTAAGCGAGTGGTCATACATTGAGGACTACCTATAAAAGAACATAAACACCGTGATCATCATTTTCAGTGAAAATCAGTGAAAATCAGATTTGTGTGGATGCCCTGCCTTTGGAACATTTCAGTCTTTGGAACCTATTGCAGAACAGGGATCGGTTCATGGACTGTACCTCATGGAAAATGCAGATATTACATGAATGTCTTCATATCTACTTTGTTATTGTAGCTTATTTGATGTACTATATACAGTATGTTCTGGATTTGTTGTCAGCATTGTTTTAGTGCATTATACCTAGAGACTGGCCAGTCACTATGAAAAAAAGTTTGATATTATAAATGGTGCCCTCCTTGAAAAATAGGGAGGGAGATTCAGAGTAGAAATCTTTGAGCAACAGAATCCAAAGTTCTATGCTTTTCCATAGCTGAGTTAGAAATTGTCAAGATGTTCAACCATATTTCCTTTGGATTAAACACAAATAGTGTGTTCTTATTGCATTACATGGGTAAATTAATTCGTCAAAGCAGGAATGTCTGTGTCTCACTAAAGAACTGTTTAATATGCATGCTACTGTCAATACATAGGACACATTCTTTAATTCTTCTTAGATATCTTTGACGCCTATGATTTCTACTTTCCCTGCAAGCATGAGTGCTTATCCATATTTTTATCCATAGGATTTCTCACATCAGAGGATACAAACTTAATTCAAGGAGCTACTTTATCTCATTAAAAATGCCATAGACAAAAGGCATTGTATTTATTTATTTTTTCAAAAAAATGTTTGTAAATGATATTCTGAAGTAGACTTCACATTCTATATACAATGGCAGAACATGTTATATTTAAAGGTATTTCTTCTGCTGTATTTTTGGTTGTCTCTTTTCCTTTCTATTCAATTTCCTTAGTCTGAAATCTTCTACCCCCTAAATTTGGAATCTATCTTTCAGAATCCAACAGGACTCACTTTTGAGTAAACACAAAACACAAAGGATTGCCCTTTAAATTCTTTAATGTGGTGGCGGATACACAAGCCTTTAATTTAGGGATTAGTAGTCCTCTTTGTTGTGTAGGGCAACAACATACTATTTGCTTTTTGGTCTTTGTAACTTTTTTCTTTTATCTCTGGAACTCTAAAAATCAAATCAGTGATTCTACTGACGCTGCCTGAACTTTAAAAATTATTGATCAGGGCTCACAAGTTAGAACAAGTATTTTCTTGGAGCTGAAGGAGAAAAGGTATTACGAAAGAACTGAATATCAAGGCACTGCTGCTCATCAAAGAGATTTTTTTTAAAAAAAAACCTCATCAAAGAGATTCAAGAAAAAGCAAGAATGGGGAAATGGAGGATTTGAAATACTTTAAATAATGCACACGTTCTGGGTTATATCAGCCCTTAACAGAGAAAAAAAGAAGTAACAGCAACAGAGATTTGTAATCATGGCAGATAGTGAAAAGAGAATGTTTTATATTGATTTCAGGCACTCAGCAAACAATAGCAACCCTGGGGAATATTTTTAGTGATAAATCATACAGGATACTAGGGCAAAAGTCTAATAATGAGAGATTATTGCCAGATAGAAAGCTCTATTAGTTTAAAAAAAGGGGCTTCCAATGTTTCTCTAGATTTAGAATAGCTTACTTTAGTTGCTTTAAAAAGTAATGGTGGTAATCACGAAGATGGTGATATTTAAATCTTTAAAATATATACAGACAGACATGCTTACATCAGGCAGCAAGAGTTGATGGATACGAAAGAGATTCAGTGGGAGGCACTAAACAAAGCATGAAGGCAAACAGACAAACACAACCGTGCCACTCTTCCAGTGTATGTTATTCTGTGACAGTGGGAGCCTAAATCCAGTCTTACCACCACAATTTGCAACCAAAATCTCAGTTACTAAGCAAGGTGATGTTTAAGTAAGTCATGCCCGATTTTATGGCACTGCAAATGTTAAGGGAATCATGCAGTCATTAAGCATATCTGGCTTCCCTTGTTGACTTTACTGGTCAGAAGCCATCTGGAAAAGTCACATGTCAATGCTGCTAACATTGGATGTTCTTGCTTTGACAACATATGGAGATGCAGCCTTATTCTTCCTTATGCTTTACTCTTAGAATTAGATGATACTGGGGGAGGAGGAAGAATGTGATGGGAGTTAGTTAGACATACCAATAGTGTGTGAATTCAGTGCTTTTGAAATAAGAGATGATAAGAAATGGCGGGTTGAAGAACTGGAGGGAAAGCCGGCATTTCAAACTAATTGGAGAATGTGATTTATGACTGTTAATTGGAGGAGGGAATTATGCTTTGATACTATGTCCTCAGGGGAGGAGAATAAAGATTTTGGCTTCAACTATGTTAGTGCTGAAGCTATGCTACTCCAATAAAGATTCTTTAAGGTAAACAATGCCTCGAAGTTCTTTGAAGACTTTCATCTGTCGGAACCATGACATTACAGATGAATAACAGAATAACAGAGTCGGAAGGGACCTTGGAGATCTTCTAGCCCAATCCCCTGCTCAGGCAGAAAATCCTATACCATTTCAAACAAATGATTGTCCAATCTCTTCTTAAAAACCTCCATTGTTGGAGCACCCACAACTTCTGGAGGCAAGTCGTTCCACTGATTAATTGTTCTCACTGTCAGGAAATTTCTCTTTATTTCTAGGTTGGTTCTCTCCTTGATTAGTTTCCACCCGTTGCTTCTCCATAATAATGATGATCACATGACCTCAGGGTACTGCAACTGTTGTAAATACACGCAGGTTTCCACGTGGCCAAATTTTGATCAAGCGACTGTGGGGATGCTGTGAGGATTGTAAGTGTGAAGATCGGTCATATAAGTCATTGTTTTCAGTGCTGTTGTAACTTTAAATAGTCACTAAATGAATGGTTGTAAGTCGAGGACTATCTGTATTCAATGTGTGAGATACATTCCAAACAAAATAAAGATTTAGGGTTTTTTTCTTTCTCCCATATAGTTTTCTGTACACTATAGAATATCTCTTCAACAAATCTTGTTCACTAACCCACATTTGACTTACCACTCACCTGAAAATTGCAGGCAACCAATGGCTAATCACGAAGACAGTGCTGGGTTGCAACTGTGTGGGGTTTGTGGAAATCCAGTGCAGAGGGCAGGGGTAGGCAACCTTGGCATAGGGAAAGCTGAAAGAGAAATGCAAAAACAAAGAACAGACAAGGCATTGATTGTATAAAATAAGCATGCGTACATTTAAAAATGGTTCTCTTAGTGGACTAGGTCCAAATTGGATGGAAAATATGTAATCTGTTCCCCAATACCATAGTTCTGATAGTAATTCTGTACCCCTTAGAAACTGCTGTTTAGACAGAGGAGGAATCTTCCAGAAACATTAATAGGCCCCACCTCCAAGGGTAACAGCCTTGACCCATAGCATTTCTTCACATTTTAAAAAGTGTCTTTCAATGATTTAAACATGATCACTGTCACCTCTAAGTCTGACCACAAAACTACACTTTACCGGTTCAGTGGTCCAAATATGAAGATCTTTATTAAAACACAGGCTGTCTCCCACAGTGTGCTTCCAGCACTTGGACCTGGCTTCCTCAAGTTTAAAAAAAAAATAACCCTGTAATTGAATCATTTTTCTGCTCAAATATCTATCAACTTGAAAACAATATAATCTGAAAACCAAGCCGATGAAGAAGAGAATGAATCTATTTATGAAGTATGCTGAAAGCAGAATTAATTCTATTTTAAACCGCATCAGTTGTCAACCAGAATAAAATGATTAAATTGACTGATGATTTTCTCCCAGTTGCTGTCACAGCGTACCTGGAGGTCATTGACTCGGGAAGACTGGATTATGGGTATTTTCATGGTTGTCTTTTAGATAATACAAATTTTCTTAAAGATGGGATCAGACTTGAGTTAAAAAAAGCAGAATTTGATGAATTTTGCACGATGTCTGCAGCTTGGCCAGTTAGTTATGAAAGCTATCAACAGTTGGTAAAACAAATTACATATGCAATATAAAATGTTGTGCCTCAGTGATTTAAGTCCAAAAAACTTTTTCAGACAGGTAAGTACATGAAGACATGCACTGAATGGATATTCTTGTTCCATTAGATTAGCTAATCACTGTGAAAGCAGAAAGGATGCTGGTCCTGAGAACAAGTTTTATTTCATAAGTAGGACTATCAGATCTGCAAAAATCTGATTGACTATTAGATGGCAATAAAGAGCACAGATTTTATATATCCCTTTACTTCCACTCTGGTATCTGCAGGTCACATCTAATAACCCTACCATAATTTCATCTTGCTTTTCCCATAAAGATCTTTTCCATTCCAAAAAATTTAGGAGGGAATCGCATCTTCTAAAACATTTTGTCAATATTCACACTATGAGTAAAGACCAAAGATGACACTGTGAAATCTAATTAAGTCTAGTTCTTTATTTACTTACACCAAATAGACAGAATCTTGCCAGACTAAAGCTATAACCCTTCAACCTAATAGATATACCCTGAGAGATTTTAGGATGTGTCTATCCTGAACCTTTTACTCCTCCCCCACTCCAGTTTAGGACTACACATTCTTATTTGGAGCTTCTCTCTGGAATTACTGCCTCATCCCTGGGAAAGGATGATGCGCTTGCCAAAATTCTCTCACCCACTCTTTCTCCAGGTGCATGTTTCAGCATAAGAATCTCCCAGAACAAATGGGAGATCTAACATACATATCCTGTGATGGCAACATCCAGGGCTACAGGTAGTCCTTGTCTTACAACTATTGTTTAGTGACCATTTGAAGTTACAGCAGCACTGAAAAAAGTGACTTATGACCATTTTTCACCCTTATGACCCTTGCAGCATTCCCCACGATCATGTGATCAAAATTCAGGCACTTGGCAACTTGCATGTATTTATAATAGCTATGGTGTCCTGGGGTCATGTGCTCATCATTTGTAAAGCTTGGCTTCTGACAAGCAAAGTCAATGGGGGAAGCCAGATATGCTTAATGGCCACATTTATTATTTATTTATTATTTTAATTTATTTATTTATTATTTTAATTTGTATACCGCCCTTCTCCCATAGGACTCAGGGCGGTTCACAGCATATTAAAAACAAATAATAAACACAAAATACAAAAAATTACAAAATACAAAAATACAGAAAATAAACCCCGATAAAAGCCGAATTAAAACCAAATATTACAAGCATGGCTCTCTTAACAACTGCAGTGATTGGCTTAACATCTGTGGCCAAAAGAGTCATAAAATGGGACAAAACTCACCAAACAACTGCCTCACTTAGCAATGGAAATGGACTCAATTTTAGTCTTAAGTCGAGGATGACATGTAATTACAGCAGATACGGACAATATGAAATGACTGTGCTTTGGGATGAATGCTTCTAAGGTAAGAACAGAACAGAACAGAACAGAACAGAACAGAACAGAACAGAATAACAGAGTTGGAAGGGACCTTGGAGATCTTCTAGTCCAACCCCCTGCTCAGGCAGGAAATCCTATACCATTTCAGATATTTGCAAGGCATTTTCCTATGAGGACTTCAGCAAAGTTTGTATATATGAACTGGAACGTCAAAGAGTCCATTGCAATACTACCTAAGAATAAGAAGAGGTAGAGATTAAATTTGTTCTCCACCAGTATAACTAGACATCCTCCAGATCAGACTTCCTCAGCCTGGCACCTTTCAGATGTACTGGAAAATTTTAAGAATTTCCCAGCTTGCAAGGCCATTGGTTAAGTTGGCTAGGGGTTTTGGGAAGTACAACTTTAAGAGATATAGAGGGCATTAGATTGGGAAGGAGTGAACTGGAACATCAAAGAGTCCATTGCAATCATGCTGTAATCATTAATATATATGCACATCATTTGAATAGTTAATGTAAAATTAGAGTACAGGTCAGTGATGATTATTACTCCACAGCTCTTCCTTTTATTAGAGGTGGCACGCATGACATATTTTACTGTCATACGAAATAATTATGCTTTATTATGAAATAAACACTCTTTATTAAATCCTGTCTTTGCTTTCTGCTTTCTTTCTTGCCTGTCTTTTCAAATAAATATTTTGAACTGCGCTCAGAAGTCATTAAAATTGTTTTAACGAATTATTATTTGAAAAAAATATTTAAACAAAATATTTAAAATAAAGAGTGGCATAATACAGAAATAAAAACTTTTTTTTATTTTAAAAAGTGCTGAGTCCTACCAAACATCCATATCCAATATTTCTGTCTCTGTGCAATGAGCCTTGCATAGACTGGGGTAGTAATCAATTAGGAATGACTTTGTAAATATAACTAAAAGAACTGAAATTGCATTGGGTAAAACTAATGGGGCTGCTGCTGGGTTATTGCTTGCTGTTAATTTTCAAGCCAATGTTATTTCCATAATTCTGAATAATAGCAAAATGTGCTTTAGTTTTCCAGTGTCCTGCTGTGTCCACACTTGGAATACTGCATCCAGTTTTGGTCACCATGATGTAAAAAAGATGTTGAGACTCTAGAAAGAGTGCAGAGAAAAACAACAAAGATTATTAGGGGACTGGAGGCTAAAACATATAAGGAAAGGCTGCTGGAATTGGGTTTGTCTAGTTTAACGAAGAGAAGGATGAGGGGAGACATGATAGCAGTGTTCCAATATCTCAGGGGCTGCCACAAAGAAGAGGGAGTCAAGCTATTCTCCAAGGCGCCTGAAGGCAGGACAAGAAGCAACGGGTGGAAACTAAGCAAGGAGAGAAGCAACCTAGAACTAAGGAGAAACTTCCTGACAGTTAGAACAATTAACCAGAAGCAGTGAATGCTCCAACACTGGAAGTTTTTAAGAATGCTCCAACACTGGAAGTTTTTAAGAAGAGACTGGACAGACATTTGTCTGAAATGGTATAGGGTTTCCTGCCTGAGCAGGGGGTTGGACTAGATGACCTCCAAGGTCCCTTCCAACTTTATTATTATTATTATTATTATTATTATTATTATTATTATTACTATTACTATTACTATTACTATTACTATTACTATTACTATTACTATTACTATTACTATTACTATTACTATTACTATTACTATTATAAATCTGTCAGTTAACACAACAACAAAAAATTAGGCAAACCTCTTTGTGAAGGTTTGTCCCATTTTTAAATGATAGGTGACTTACAGAATGAAATACCATCAAATTGCATAAAGGTGTTCTATTTGTAGTTAATTATGGATGGGGTCTATAACCCATAAGAAATCTGGCTGGGTGGCATAAGATCTGTTTAATAGCATAATGTACATACTACAGTTTATTGTTACTGTATTTGTCATTGATTAAGCATGCCTGAAATCTTGAACTGTTACTTAATTACAGTACTTTGCCTATATATGTTTAATTTTTGCAATATTAATTTCTGGTGTTTAATTCAAATTAACTGACTTTACCAGCCCACTAACCTAAAATAGTTTTTGTACTTTGAAGTGTTTTATCAAAGTGTTTTATGTTATGGCACCATGCTGGAATTCTTTTCATGATAGAGCTTGAATGTGGAGTTTTCTTCTGGCTTAAATTCTAGTTGAACAAACATATTGTTTGGAAGAAGACTGAGGGGTGGGGAGCACAATTTGCTACATTGCAATTGAAAACTCAGTGTAGTTTAAGGCATCAAGGTTGAAACCAGAAGACTGAGTTCTAGTCCCACCTACGCACAAAGCTAGCTGTGTGCTCTTTGGCCAACCACTTTCTGTCAGCCTTTGGAAGGAGGCAATGACAAATCACTTTTTGGGGGGGAAAAACTTGCCAAGAAAAGCGACTTGTCTGGGTGGTCTCCAAGAACTGGAAGAAAAAAAATGTTGATGGCATCAGCTTCTGGGGGACATCAAATTGCCAAGTCCTGGTCATCATTATGGTGGACTGGAAGCTGCAGGACTCCACACTACCATGGAACAACCCATAGAAGCCCAGGGGTAAACATCATCTGAGTCATAGATCTGTGTGCAATACATAAAGGTGAAATTGAATTTTCAGGACTATATATAAAGAAGTCTCTTATCTACACAGAAGAATTGCATTAAGCCAATGATATTACTGTAAAGATATTACAGAAGATGTATGCCACTAAGAGCTGCCTGGAACCCAATGCCTCATCAATGTCTGGCATACCTTTAAAAAGTGAAAGATATGGTATTTTGCTAGTGGCATCGCAGAAAGAGTTACAGCTGCTTTAGCTAATGAATTCTAATGCAGCTGCATTAGAATTAATGTTCTAGGTCAGGGTTCTTCAAACCTGGCCCTTTTATGACTTGTGGACTTCAACTCCCAGAATTCCTCAACCAGGCATGTTGACACCCAGAAAAATATGGCATACTCCATTTAATCCTCCAGGGAAAGATTGAAGGCAAACGAAGTCCAGGCAGAAGAAGAACATCATGGCTTCAAAATCTAAAAAACTGGTTTGGACAAAACTCAGCAGCACTTTTTTGTGCGGCTGCTGATAAAAAAAGGATCGCCAACATGATCGCCAACATCTGATAACGGCTATGGCACAAGAAGAAGAAGAAGAAGTCATAAAAGGGCCAAGTCTGAAGACCCCTGTTCTAGGTTGAATGGGAATGGGAATCTTTCTTAGATTAAAAATAAGGTTTCTTAGGTTAAAAATAAGAAAGGAAAAAGAACCAGACATAATACATTTACATAGTTCTTTGGAAACTAGTAATTTAATATAACTACCAAAATATAGGTGCCATAGATAAAATCATTATTTTATCTAATAAAAATACGAGAATAAGGAGACATTTTTGTCCTCAGGATAAATTCCAATTAAAGTGAGATCTTAGAAACTATTTCCAAAGGTAAGCTAGGTTCAAAGGCAAAGTGGCCCCTATTTGAAATAGAGATTCCTACCTTCTTCAGTTTTTCTTTAGAAAGAAATGTACGCAAACATTCCTGTCAGGTTTAATACTGTATATTACAAACACTCTACTACCAAGAATTTTCTTTTTTTAAACACAGAAGTCCAGGATAAAATATATCAACAAAAAAGAGAATAGAAAATCTAGAACAGCTAGAACATATATATTTTCAGAAGTAAACAACTCCATGACATTAGAACTAACTGCTTGAAAATGCCCCCCTTGCAAAGCAGCACCGTTACAATAATTGTTTCATACCAGATAAAAAAGAGTACTGAAATAAGCCAGTCCATCAGGGGAAAGAAAACTCCAGGATGCAAATAAACCATTCATATGTAAGAGAATTCCTCAAGGAAACACAGAGTGATGGGTGGGGAAGTCACTGCTTGGACTGATGGGTGGGCAATGAGTCTGACTGCACATTCTTATAGATAACTAATTGTCCTGCACAGTGCTTTAAAAAAAAAAAGGTGCTGGAACTCACACACGTCATACAACCCGCCTTGCCTACCCTACAAGGCTCCATCTAAAAAAGGTGCCGGAACTCCGTTCTGGGCGTTCTATGAGAAAAAAAGCCCTGGTCCTGCAAATAAAAATGTGTCATGAAACCTTTTCCTTCTCCACCATCCTGTCACATTACAGAAATTGGCTGGCCAAGTTGCCTTCTCTTGAACTAACCCCATTTTTAATAGATTGACATTATTAAAATTGTAAAAGTAAAAACAAGTCAAAGAACTACTGAAGGACAGGATAGGGAGAAAGTGAAAGTGAAGGAGGGAATTTCCTACTGTTGCCACAATTGTTCTATGGATGCCAGCAAATGCAACCATCTGTCACAAAAAGAATAGAACAACCAGACTGACCAGCTGCGTGGTGACACATGTGTGTGTGACTGAAACAAGAGAGTGCTTCATATTACTCTTAACTTGTCTCAAGTTTTTGCTTTTGTTTTCAATTCTAAAAGACATTAATGACTCAGTGATAGCAAATAGCTATAGAAAAAGCAAAAAAGTATTAGATTTCACTTATGGACATTTTCATGTAGAAAAGGTTAGACTCCTAAAATATAGCCCAACTTCCTTTCATGGCTGTTATCCCATTTCTATGTTAAAAGATGGATAATTCTAAGATGAACTACAGTAAAGGCAGTCCTCTACCTACAAACATAATTGAGCTGAAAATTTGATATTTGTTAAGTGAGTTTTGAACCGTTTTATGATCGTTCTTACCACAGTCCACAATCACTGCAGTTGTTAAGTGAGTAACATGGCTGTTAAGTGAATCTGGCTTCTTCATTTGCTTGTCAGAGGGTCACAAAAGGTGATCACATGACCCCTGGGACACTGCTACCGTCATAAATGTGAATCAGTTGCTAAGAATCTGAATTCTGGTCACATGACCATGGGGATGCTGCAATGGTCATAAGTGTGAAAAATGTTCATAAGTCCCTTTTTTCAGTGCTGTTCNGCAGCATGCCACCTCTCGGGGTTCCAAACCCCATCCTCAAGGTGGGCCCTGGTGATCTTAATGGGCCAGGCCTGCGCGAGGGGTGAATCGCGCAGGGCCAGAAGGACTGTCCTCGAGTATGTTAATATGTCCACGATCAAAAGCAGGAAGGAAGGGGGGGAGGGCAAAGATGTTCAGTCTCGGCCGCACCCAAGAGTCTTGCCAGACTAAAGCTATAACCCTTCAACCTAATAGATATACCCTGAGAGATTTTAGGATGTGTCTATCCTGAACCTTTTACTCCTCCCCCACTCCAGTTTAGGACTACACATTCTTATTTGGAGCTTCTCTCTGGAATTACTGCCTCATCCCTGGGAAAGGATGATGCGCTTGCCAAAATTCTCTCACCCACTCTTTCTCCAGGTGCATGTTTCAGCATAAGAATCTCCCAGAACAAATGGGAGATCTAACATACATATCCTGTGATGGCAACATCCAGGGCTACAGGTAGTCCTTGTCTTACAACTATTGTTTAGTGACCATTTGAAGTTACAGAAGCACTGAAAAAAGTGACTTATGACCATTTTTCACCCTTATGACCCTTGCAGCATTCCCCACGATCATGTGATCAAAATTCAGGCACTTGGCAACTTGCATGTATTTATAATAGCTATGGTGTCCTGGGGTCATGTGCTCATCATTTGTAAAGCTTGGCTTCTGACAAGCAAAGTCAATGGGGGGAAGCCAGATATGCTTAATGGCCACATGGCTCTCTTAACAACTGCAGTGATTGGCTTAACATCTGTGGCCAAAAGAGTCATAAAATGGGACAAAACTCACCAAACAACTGCCTCACTTAGCAATGGAAATGGACTCAATTTTAGTCTTAAGTCGAGGATGACATGTAATTACAGCAGATACGGACAATATGAAATGACTGTGCTTTGGGATGAATGCTTCTAAGGTAAGAACAGAACAGAACAGAACAGAACAGAACAGAATAACAGAGTTGGAAGGGACCTTGGAGATCTTCTAGTCCAACCCCCTGCTCAGGCAGGAAATCCTATACCATTTCAGATATTTGCAAGGCATTTTCCTATGAGGACTTCAGCAAAGTTTGTATATATGAACTGGAACGTCAAAGAGTCCATTGCAATACTACCTAAGAATAAGAAGAGGTAGAGATTAAATTTGTTCTCCACCAGTATAACTAGACATCCTCCAGATCAGACTTCCTCAGCCTGGCACCTTTCAGATGTACTGGAAAATTTTAAGAATTTCCCAGCTTGCAAGGCCATTAGTTAAGTTGGCTAGGGGTTTTGGGAAGTACAACTTTAAGAGATATAGAGGGCATTAGATTGGGAAGGAGTGAACTGGAACATCAAAGAGTCCATTGCAATCATGCTGTAATCATTAATATATATGCACATCATTTGAATAGTTAATGTAAAATTAGAGTACAGGTCAGTGATGATTATTACTCCACAGCTCTTCCTTTTATTAGAGGTGGCACGCATGACATATTTTACTGTCATATGAAATAAGTATGCTTTATTATGAAATAAACACTCTTTATTAAATCCTGTCTTTGCTTTCTGCTTTCTTTCTTGCCTGTCTTTTCAAATAAATATTTTGAACTGCGCTCAGAAGTAATTAAAATTGTTTTAACGAATTATTATTTGAAAAAAAATATTTAAACAAAATATTTAAAATAAAGAGTGGCATAATACAGAAATAAAAACTTTTTTTTATTTTAAAAAGTGCTGAGTCCTACCAAACATCCATATCCAATATTTCTGTCTCTGTGCAATGAGCCTTGCATAGACTGGGGTAGTAATCAATTAGGAATGACTTTGTAAATATAACTAAAAGAACTGAAATTGCATTGGGTAAAACTAATGGGGCTGCTGCTGGGTTATTGCTTGCTGTTAATTTCCAAGCCAATGTTATTTCCATAATTCTGAATAATAGCAAAATGTGCTTTAGTTTTCCAGTGTCCTGCAGTATCCACACTTGGAATACTGCATCCAGTTTTGGTCACCACGATGTAAAAAAGATGTTGAGACTCTAGAAAGAGTGCAGAGAAAAACAACAAAGATGATTAGGGGACTGGAGGCTAAAACATATAAGAAACGGTTGCTGGAATTGGGCATGTCTAGTTTAATGAAGAGAAGGATGAGGGGGGTGACATGATAGCAGTGTTCCAATATCTCAGGGGTTGCCACAAAGAAGAGGGAGTCAAGCTATTCTCCAAAGCGCCTGAAGGCAGGACAAGAAGCAACGGGTGGAAACTAAGCAAGGAGAGAAGCAACCTAGAACTAAGGAGAAACTTCCTGACAGTTAGAACAATTAACCAGAAGCAGTGAATGCTCCAACACTGGAAGTTTTTAAGAAGAAACTGGACAGACATTTGTCTGAAATGGTATAGGGTTTCCTGCCTGAGCAGGGGGTTGGACTAGATGACCTCCAAGGTCCCTTCCAACTTTATTATTATTATTATTATTATTATTATTATTATTATTATTATTATTATTATTATTATTATTACTATTACTATTACTATTACTATTACTATTATAAATCTGTCAGTTAACACAACAACAACAAAAAATTAGGCAAACCTCTTTGTGAAGGTTTGTCCCATTTTTAAATGATAGGTGACTTACAGAATGAAATATCATCAAATTGCATAAAGGTGTTCTATTTGTAGTTAATTATGGATGGGGTCTATAACCCATAAGAAATCTGGCTGGGTGGCATAAGATCTGTTTAATAGCATAATGTACATACTACAGTTTATTGTTACTGTATTTGTCATTGATTAAGCATGCCTGAAATCTTGAACTGTTACTTAATTACAGTACTTTGCCTATATATGTTTAATTTTTGCAATATTAATTTCTGGTGTTTAATTCAAATTAACTGACTTTACCAGCCCACTAACCTAAAATAGTTTTTGTACTTTGAAGTGTTTTATCAAAAGCAGAAGATGACACAACTTTTTATGTTATGGCACCATGCTGGAATTCTTTTCATGATAGAGCTTGTATGCGGAGTTTTCTTCTGGCTTAAATTCTAGTTGAACAAACATATTGTTTGGAAGAAGACTGAGGGATGGGGAGCACAATTTGCTACATTGCAATTGAAAACTCAGTGTAGTTTAAGGCATCAAGGTTGAAACCAGAAGACTGAGTTCTAGTCCCACCTACGCATAAAGCTAGCTGTGTGCTCTTGGCCAACCACTTTCTGTCAGCCTTTGGAAGGAGGCAATGACAAATCACTTTTTTGGGGGGGGAAACTTGCCAAGAAAAGCGACTTGTCTGGGTGGTCTCCAAGAACTGGAAGAAAAAAAATGTTGAGGGCATCAGCTTCTGGGGGACATCAAATTGCCAAGTCCTGGTCATCATTATTGTGGACTGGAAGCTGCAGGACTCCACACTACCATGGAACAACCCATAGAAGCCCAGGGGTAAACATCATCTGAGTCATAGATCTGTGTGCAATACATAAAGGTGAAATTCAATTTTCAGGACTATATATAAAGAAGTCTCTTATCTACACCGAACAATTGCATTAAGCCAATGATATTACTGTAAAGATATTACAGAAGATGTATGCCACTAAGAGCTGCCTGGCACCCAATGCCTCATCAATATCTGGCATACCTTTAAAAAGTGAAAGATATGGTATTTTGCTAGTGGCATCGCAGAAAGAGTTACAGCTGCTTTATCTAATGAATTCTAATGCAGCTGCATTAGAATTAATGTTCTAGGTCAGGGTTCTTCAAACCTGGCCCTTTTATGACTTGTGGACTTCAACTCCCAGAATTCCTCAACCAGGCATGTTGACACCCAGAAAAATATGGCATACTCCATTTAATCCTCCAGGGAAAGATTGAAGGCAAACGAAGTCCAGGCAGAAGAAGAACATCATGGCTTCAAAATCTAAAAAACTGGTTTGGACAAAACTCAGCAGCACTTTTTCGTGCGGCTGCTGATAAAAACAGGATCGCCAACATGATCGCCAACATCCGATAATGGCTATGGCACAAGAAGAAGAAGAAGAAGTCATAAAAGGGCCAAGTCTGAAGACCCCTGTTCTAGGTTGAATGGGAATGGGAATCTTTCTTAGATTAAAAATAAGGTTTCTTAGGTTAAAAATAAGAAAGGAAAAAGAACCAGACATAATACATTTGCATAGTTCTTTGGAAACTAGTAATTTAATATAACTACCAAAATATAGGTGCCATAGATAAAATCATTATTTTATCTAATAAAAATACTAGAATAAGGAGACATTTTTGTCCTCAGGATAAATTCCAATTAAAGTGAGATCTTAGAAACTATTTCCAAAGGTAAGTTAGGTTCAAAGGCAAAGTGGCCCCTATTTGAAATAGAGATTCCTACCTTCTTCAGTTTTTCTTTAGAAAGAAATGTACGCAAACATTCCTGTCAGGTTTAATACTGTATATTACAAACACTCTACTACCAAGAATTTTCTTTTTTTAAACACAGAAGTCCAGGATAAAATATATCAACAAAAAAGAGAATAGAAAATCTAGAACAGCTAGAACATATATATTTTCAGAAGTAAACAACTCCATGACATTAGAACTAACTGCTTGAAAATGTCCCCCTTGCAAAGCAGCACCATTACAATAATTGTTTTATACCAGGTAAAAAAGAGTACTGAAATAAGCCAGTCCATCAGGGGAAAGAAAACTCCAGGATGCAAATAAACCATTCATATGTAAGAGAATTCCTCAAGAAAACACAGAGTGCGGCCGCGCGGGCGGTGTTGGGAGGGACTCGTCGCTCCCATATAACACCGCTGCTGCGCGAGCTGCACTGGTTACCAGTGGTCTTCCGGGTGCGCTTTAAGGTGTTAGTTACCACCTTTAAAGCGCTCCATGGCATTGGACCTGGTTACCTCCGAGACCGCCTTCTGCCACAGATTCCCTCCCACAGACCGGTACGC